>NC_056588.1:16066063-16366063 GCF_018340385.1 Cyprinus carpio | reverse complement strand
AGCTCTCCTCCTCGCGCTGGGCTGTTGAAGCAAACGCAGTGGATTAGTGAGCTGTCATCGCTGTATATATACCCAGCTGGGTGGGTTGTTCACGCGCTGGTTTGGATAACGCTGATTGGAGGGAATGGACGCGTCAGTCATCGCCTTCGCGCGACGCTATTGGTCGATGCTCTGAGCGATAAAGACCCGCCCATTTCTTCCGCGTTCTTAACCAGTGAAAGCGCGTGTTTAGGGTGGCGCTGACTGCCTTCAGCTTCCACGGATAATTTCTCAAATCAGTGTACCTGTTTCCGATCAAGAGAATTAGTGACTTGCCAGTATAAGGTTGTTTTCACGCATTTTTCGTCTTTGTTTCTAGTGTAACGGATAAAATGTATCAAAACAAGCTTGATTTATGTTATGATGGACATCATGAGTAAGTCTGCCCTATCACCTACAATAGCCTACATCATAAGTATTTCCATATACATGGATTTTATTACATCTGTATATTTAAAATACAGCGCAGCTTATGAAACTCAACATATCTCCAACAATCAACGTGATATTTTCCAACATCCCTCTGTTTCATATTTTGTTCAACCTAGCCTATTTCTTTTATTTTCCCTTTTTCCTGTGTGAACACAGTGTAAAATATCAACATTCACCTCGAGGTCAGGGGCATTATCATGGCATGCTGCCATTCGTTTTAGATAAAGATGGCAGTTCATGCCAGCGTTTTTACACCAAGTCAATTAACCTTAGTTTCAGAAATCCCTGTTACAATTATGCATGTAGGCCTATGTATATATGTGTGTGTTTGTGTGTTCTTTATTTTTATTTTTTTCAGAAATTGTGCCCACTGAACTTTCTTCAGGACACAGAAATCATCTTATAAATGAAATGAAGTTATAAACCAGAGCTCTTGTAGAGCCGTTTTTTATCTATTGTGTTTGCTATGGACGTCCCAGCAGTTTTAAGTTTGCACTTTCTGCAGCTGGTGTTGTGCCCTTAATGTTTATGTTTGTTTATACACATGATGACTGTGGGGGATTATGGGAGCAGTCTTTAGGCCTGCGATGGGGGTCATTTAAGATGTAATCGTGATGACAGAAGATCCTGCTCTCTAGTGCAGGAATGCGCGCAGCATTTTGATAGTCAGACGTGCAGGAATCACTGACTGCTACTGCAAGTTTTAACTCGAAACAACACAAGTGCAAGTGAAGTGAAAATGCATTCTGTCGGGACTGGGAAGAATAGGCTATTTTTATTCTGACACGGATTATATTTCCATTTTTTAGAAACCTTTTTGGCAGTCTAGAGCGAGAGAGTGATTGCAAAAATATAGAAAAAAAGCTGTATGTTTACACATGCTAAGTAACAATGGAGACAGAGATTTCCTGGTTGCTTGTGCATATCCGACTAAACAGATGTTTGCGGAGATGCGTCGGAACGCAATCGTGTTGATGTGTCGGAATGCAGCTCACATTCTCATTATCACTCCCTAGAAAATGAGGTAGGCCTGCTTGTAAGATTCCTCCAGGCCGATGCATTTGGACATTTTTAAATAGCTATTTCAAGGAAACGTTTGCATCAAAAACTGCATTCCCCGCGCGCAAGACTTACAAACGCGACACATAAGAGCATTGTGGGCTCGTCCGCTTCTGCCGCAACTGGCTCTTTCCATTTTCTCCCTCGTCCTTTTTGTTCTCACAGCTGTGTACATTTCGCATGACACCCTGACTGATCTCTGACAGGTGATGAATTGGCACCAAGCGAAGAAGCACTGCAGAGCAACGCCGCGAGCTCACGCTCCTGCAGACTCTCTGGCGCCAGCCCCGTGACGTCACCCATTCACAGCGGCCCTCCAGCCAGTCCTCGCGGCGCCGTCCAGGCGGCTGCTATGGAGACGGGGGCAGTAAGTTAGCGCCGGTTCTCAGCTGATCAATGGGGCCCGGGCGCTGAGAGATCGGAGTTCAGTTCGTCACCTCAGGTCTCCTGCGCTCCGAGGCCCGCACACCTGCATCGATTTGCATTTCTTTGCTTACGTTTAACTTGGACGATCCTCGCCCTTTTGAGACAATCTAGACTTTGAAACGAACGTAGCCTACTGTAACGAGAGTAACCCGAAGTTACCTCAACTTTATCTCATTGTGCCAGAGGTAGAACGCATTTTCAATTAGTTATGTATTATTATTGATAAAAGAAGAAGAAGCGCCTTAATTTAAATGAGTCGGTCGTTCAAAAGAATTGCGAATCACTGCATGGTTTTAAAAGAAAAAAAAAAGCTGTGGAATTATAGCCTACAAGTATAAACACATTTCAGTGGCGTCTTAAAAGTTTCCACAGAAGTTTACATAGAAGTTTGCCCGAGGAATTAACCATTAAAACAATATAGTCGCTCCAATACTTTCCTGTAAAATATCAAACATATATTGTAGAATATAGCCTACATAAACTATCACAATAACATAAACTATGTATCGTTTCAAACATCTTCTAAAACTCTAAAAGTTGACTGTTTGCTCTAAAAAGTAGCCTAATTTGGCTTCCGAGAAAGGAACCGACCGATTGCACCCTGAAAGTGCCGGACAGACATATATTTACACATTAAAGGCAGATTCATAACCATTTCTAACTAAACGTTTGAACTAAATACAGGCTACTCACTATAGAAAAACATTAGCTAGGCTACTACACCCCCAAAATGCGGTATTTTAGAGTCACGTTTACGTTTCTGTCTGCTGTCAAAAAATCTAGCAATGATAATGTGAAGAAACCAATCTAAAGTTGGCAGAAAGTTGAGTTCTCCAGGGGATGGAGTCAGGATGTCTGTCCCGCCTCCTCTGCTGTTCCAGCTCACTGCAGCTGCACAATTCCTCCCGTCTCCAGCTCATCAAACACCAGCAGACCCAAAGAGTCCCATCTTACCCACATATAGCTCTTTGATGACAATATTCAAAACACTGAATCAGAACTTAAATGGACGTATAGGGTATACTATCTACATTTGAAAAGATGAAGTTATCCTTAAGAAAGTCACGCGCATTCTGACAATAATCGGTGCGAACGACGTTAAATTCTAAGCAGCGCAACGCTTTCATTAAATCCTCTTTAAAAATGCGAGATTTAAAACTCTTACGTAAAACTTCCTGATAACCTGTGGGATGAAAATATAGAACAAAATATTGCTGTACCAATAACCCGTTTCGGCTCGAGTCATCGCATTATACTTAGCGACTGCAAATGAAAACAGGCTTTGGATATCCGAACGCTTCTAATGGTTAGGTCTTTCGCTCTGCTGTGGTTTCGGCTCTCGGTAGTGGCTTTGAGGCTCCCACGCGCCTGTCGCGTGCAGCAGTACACGCGTGAAAGTGCTGCTCGCGACTCTTGTAGCAACATCAACCCCATGGGCGTGGCGTTGATGTTTGGCTTAAGCTATTGTTCGCCTCCCAAAGAGGGTCCTGGGAAACTTTGCAATTCAGAACTCGAGTATTTTTCTTGTTTGCGTAATGTGCCGCTGCTGCTTATATTCTCACACCAGACCATTGAAACGCTCTTCCTTTAGTTATGAGAGTATCACTATTCTTTTAAGTAGTACAAACAATAGATGTCACAGGGGTTATATTTCAGTAACTGTTTTGAGGGGAAAAGCTCTGCAAAACCTGTCCAAATACTTGTTTTCTCTACTTTGTCCTTATTTTTTTCCATTTAAAAGTAAAAAAATCTAGTGTCATCAAGCTATAGGTGCTATAAACAAGTAAATACAATAAACAAGATTCAGCTAATGAAGCTTGTTTATGATCCACAAAAAACAGATAAAACATAAAATAAAAACACAAAAAAAAAAATGTTTTCAGAATTTTAAAAAAATGTTTTCAGTTTTAGTATATTTGAATATTTTATTCCTGTGATGACAAAACTAAATTTTCAGCATCATTACTCCAGTCTTCAGTGTCAAATGATCTTCAGAAATCATTTTAATATGCTGATTTGCTGCTCAGTCATATATATGCATATATAGATTTGTTTTTGCATATATATATATATATATGCAAAAAAAAACTATAAGAATAGAAAGCATATAGATACGCAGTGATTTAGTGCTGTGAGATTAAAGATGGATTTGTTTGGTGTGACTTACAGAAGTCTGTAAATATATGGACTATAGTAGCAGTAGAAAAACAGAATAGAACAGAGATCCAGAAGTCCTCATATACAGTAGAAAAAATGTAAAAGAAACCAGTAGTGTGCATTATTGAGGAAGAGAAATCCTGAAAGGATCCTTTCTCAGTCCAAACACCTCAGTCTTGAGTGTCACAAGGGAATTGAGAGTATTTGGGAGATCTGAAACTGCCTGAGACTATCAGATACGGATGGTCGTATGGACATGCAACTATTTGTGGTAGCTTGTGCCACTCAAACTGCTTTACTTATATTCTCTTTCTCTGCTATAGCCTCTGCGCTGGATTGCGAAGACTGTAGTTTTTCTTGTGAGCCACTTCCCTATTGGCTTCTGCTCTCAGTCACTGGACTCTTACTCAATCTCATCTCTTTATATAGCTTACAAAGGAAGAGAGAGTCTATGGGGAATTAGTTTCTCTCACTATTATTAAATAGTTGGAGAGCATGTTAGACGAGTGAGGAGTCTGGGGTTTTGTGTAAAGTTTTGCTCTCACGCTCATCCATCAGAATGTTATTTCTGGACTTTATATGAAAAAAGTATGTTTATGTGAGAGTTTAGGGATTATTTGGAGCTCTAACTTTGCGTTGAACCTAGAACCTTCCCTTGATGTTTTACACCAAAATGTAGAGACACCTTTCAGCAGGCTTTCTAAATCCAAGCCATCTGTACTAAATATTTAATATGACAGTTGCCCTTTGAAACCAATGATTAAGATTGAGAATTAACACCCTAATGTTGTTTAGGCAACAGAACCCACTGTTTAGTTCGATTGTAGATTATTGTGACTGATCAGGGTAATAAGACAATGGAAATAAAGTACAGGGTTTCAAACAGTAATGTCAAGAACATTAAAGGGCTGTGCTTTGTGCGAAGAACAAACAGATTATTAATCAATGAACTTTGACAATAATTGAGCTTTTAGTGATTCACTATAATTTTATAGCACTGTTATGTTTTTCAGAGGAGGTTTCTAGGGTTATAAAAGCACTTGAAGAACACAGGAAGTACTTGACATACAATATGTGCAGTGCTATGAACTCTGAGATCTCAGGTCTTTTCTGAACACCACATGTTTGGTTGTAAGAATATTATTCCATGAATATGAGATGTGTTCTCATTGGCTGGTGAGGGTTTTTAAAGTGAGGGCTCACACAGTTAGGGTTTCCCAGCAGTGAAGTGGTTGCAGTATGACTCTGCATCCAAGTGCTGAAGAAAGATATCATGGCTGTGTGCCAATATTTCATGTGGGTCGGGGATTACATTCAACAGGTATTGCTGCTGCTTGGTCCAGCAAAACTGTTAATGGTTTAACATTGCATATGTCATTAAAAAATTCAAATGTATAAATTACAGTATAATTACAGTATAATAAAACAGTAAAAACACATTCCCAGAAGTCTTTGTGTGACGCATCACATATGATTATATTTTGTACAAATTATTTTGTTTCTTCTTAGTTTTGATATCAGAAATGTACTTTAGGGTAGACCAATTTAAAGGAATGGCTCACCAAAAAAAGTAAATTCTGTCATCATTTACCCACTTTCATGTCAATCAAAACCTGTATGACTTTATCTATTCTGAACAAAATTGATTTTATGAAGAAAATCATTGTAGCTATTCTTAATATATAATAAAAGTGAATATATACTGGGGATGTCCTTGGCACACTTATGACATTTTCATGAAATAAGTACTAATATGTCTTTTAGTGAATTGACTGTTCCAGTTCACAAAACTGTTCAAAAATTTTCTGAATTCGATCAGACTGATCCAGTTCAAAAACTAGCGTCAACTTGTCCAGGCTATAAATCGGGGGGCAAAAACCTGGGCAAAAGTCATGTAGTGTTCCAGCCATAGGTTATCACATGACTTTAGAACACTTGGTGCATATAATGTAGTCATATAAACCACTTTTATTGTAATTTTATCGTATTCAGATTATTATTCAAAATTAATTTGTGTGTGTCTGTGTGTTCATTATAGAGAGGAAAGAAAGTCCTGCAGGTTTAAAATGGCATGAGGGTGAGTCAATTACGTCATTTTCGTTTTCCTTTTAATTACTGGAATCATGTCACTAAACAAGATGGCAATAACACCATTCTCGCAATCTCACAACAAAGTAGCAAGGACAGCTCAGTTAGTAGTACCTGATTAAATTCATATTGATTTACTAGACGCATAATTTTCAACCCACCCTTGTCATATTTGCAACAAATAACATACGGGCTCGGGAGCGCATCAGTGCAGGCTAATGTCATGCTGTATTGATTCCTCCGCAGTGTGCTTTATCAAGGGGTCGACTCTCGGGAATAGGCTGGGCTGTGCGCGCACTGATAGAGGTGCTGTTCTTCATCATTGGTTCTACGCCTTCCCCACCCCCATGTCCCTATGAATTATTCATGATATGCTAATGAGTCTCTAAGGAATTTCAAGGGCCTCTTTAATAGCTGTTCAATGTCCAGTGGTAGCAGTGGGGCCAGATCAGGCAACAAAGACAAGCTGACAGTGATGGTCTTGGCAGAATCTGTGCCCTGCACGGGGGCCCCTAATTCAGTGGCTGTCCTGAGGGCCCCGTGTCTGATGAGCTGATCCATGCTGCTCTGCCAAGCTGACCTGTGAGTGTGTGAAAGGGGATCTGAGAAAGGGAAGGGCATGTAAGCTGTGACACATGTGCTGTTCCCTGCCACTCCATGTCAGTAATAGTCTCAGATCCCTGCGCAGTTTCACCAGAGAGTCTGTTCAGAAACTCTGGAGTTTCACTTTGAATGACCACTTTGTGCCTTTGCATTATATAACAAAATATCAATAGTTATCAAGTTCAAAATTAAGTAATAAGCTGTTATAGACTTTGTGGATGTCAAACATTAGGGGACATAGGGTAGATTACTTACAAATTGTAATCCATTACTGTTTCCAAATTACATGACAAAGAATATAGTTAGTAATGCAATCAATTACATTACACATTTTAGGTAAAATTATCAGACTACTTTAATATTGTTTTTAGATTACTTTTGACCTAACTTGTTCATCAATAGGATAATCTAAATAGTTTTAGGGTGTTAATTCATATCAATATAAAAATGCAAAGAAAAAGAAAATATATTCCATTTGTTGTTATTGACAACATAAGTGCATTAAACATTACATTACATTATAAAGGTTTCTCAAACAGGGTTTCTTAAAGAACTGCAGGGGGTTTGTGAGTTTAATAAAAATTAATTAAATCATAGAAATGTAAAATTAAAACAAACCATTTTAAAATAACACTAATCAAAATAAAAGACTTACTAAAAAATTTAAGTATTTTATTTGTTTACCTGTATGTCATGTGACCATTAACCGTGAACATGCAAATGTGATACTTAATTATTAAAATATTGATTTTAAAATCTCAGGGATACTTTAAGTAATTATGTTAGGTGAAAGAGGTTTGGTTGACAAAAAAGTTTGGGAATCCCTGCATTACATGTAAGTAAGAAATAAAGTGAATTTGTGCATTTTAATGTGATTGAAAGACAAAATTAGTACCACTGAGTACTAATTTATATAAAAATGTTCATCAGTAGTTGATGTAATGTTGCAATTATGATGCAATTCTAAGAAAACTCTTCTTAAAACTGAAATGATTTTTGTAAATCCAGTGGTCAAATGCTGTATAGCCTCTCAAATGTCTGTGTGATTATAGCCACATGACTAGTGACATTTTTTTTGGGTTAACTATCCTTTTAAATATCCTGGATATCTCCTGATATCCACCTTGTTCAGATCTCATATCAGACAGAATAATTCAGCATCTTTCTATACGGCGTAGACCTTTGATATCACTTTTTAGGGATGCTCCAGATGCACGGCTGCACTGTGCAGCATACAGCTTGGATGGACAGACACGGTTAGTGGGGCTATAATAAAGCAGGCCAAACATAAAAGCCTGTCATTAGCCTTTCACAGATGCCCATAGTGCTCCCAGATCGGTTGTGTGGCCGGAAGGGGTGAAAGGCCTGACCTGGGAGCTGCGGAGGAAGGAGGTGGGCGTTGGGGGACGCTGCTCTCCTCTGATCTCAGAACAGCTCCTTCCTCTGCAGCTCCATTACCATGTCAATCCCAGGCAAAAAACAGAGCCTGCCTGGGCCCAGCAGTGGGCCGGATCCATATGGAGCTGCCGGGTCCTGGAATGAATAGTGAATGGAGCGGCTGCTGCTGGAATCTGCCTCCCAGCATTTGTGAACAGGATGACCAAAGACAAGAGGGAGCTTTTGCAGATGGCCGGGGCTATAAATAGGTAGCTAGTCTATCTCCTCGCTGTCAGTCTGTCTATCTGTCTCTCTCTCGGGCCGGGCTGCAGCAGCCTCGATAAATAAATGCTTTATGGTGACATATCACATGTTAGGACGTGGCTGTGGGGCTAAAGGCATGACACATCTTCTCGTTTGAATGTAAAACGCATGAGCATACCAACAGATAAACAAGTCTGTGCTCTATTTTATGTTTAAACAAGGAAGCATTATGATCGGAAGTCAAACGTCTCGCAGATGGACTTAAAAATGATAGCTAAATCCACCCATGTTGTCCAGATTGAGGGTTCTTTGTCATTAAACTAAGCCTTAGTATTGAAGCCCATCTGCCCATGCGTATGTGCGTGTGTTTGTGTGTATGCGCATATGCAAGCATGTGTCTTTAGCTGTGTGTGTGTTTGTGTGCTGAAATTGTATGTATTGCAGACAAGACACACTCCATGGTGATGTTTGGAATAGTATGCTAACATACTACTTTTAGTGTTTTCTGTATATAGTGTGTATATTACATTTGCCAAAGTGTGCAGAATACAGCAAAGCACACCACAAAGTATATTGTATGCCATATTGCAACACACCCTACTCGACCTTTTATTTCCAGTGCGACAAATAGACAGGAGCTGTAAATTTTGACATATTATTAATTTTTATTTTGACTCATTATTGGAATGACACTATGACAGACAATGATAGACTATTGATAGACAATGACACTTACTGTTTATCAATTCTATTATTTTTTTTTTTTTAAATACGTAAGTATTTGTGTGTGTGTATAAATCCAATTGATCTAAGTTCTAATGGAAAAAAAATCCTTTTTTTAAATATTTTAAATATTTTTTAAATCATGTGATGCAACAGCAGCTTAGGTTGAAACATGGTGTGACTATTTGATATTGATGTTCTTGTTAAAAATATTTTTCAACCAGAATTTTTTTAAATAAAAAATCTATTTAAATCTCTCTCTCTCTCTCTACATATATTTAAAAAAAAGTAATTTTTAGGCTGTGTACACTCACAGGTATTCAAAGTGTAAGGAAAATATGTTTGTACTTTGTACTTGATGGTTACAGCACGTGACTTTTTTTTTTTTTTTTTTTTTTTTTTTTTTGTAAAGTGTGTATTATGCTTTAATTGGTAAATAGTAAGTTGTATTACATTTATAGTCTCTCAGGCAAATTGTGGAGGCTAGAGGTGCGGGGTACTACTTTTCCTATTCATCTGGTTAGAATTGAGATCCTGCTGGCTGTAATTTTTCTAAACATACATATAATATCTCACAAACACATCTTATGTGTTCTAGCTCTAGAATAGTACCTAAAATAATCATTAAAAGTGATGCTGTTCTCTCAAGCCCAGCTGTTAACAGTATACCGCAGGACAATCGGAGGGTTTGCGTCTGGACCACACAGGGGGATATAATTGCAGTGCCGTGCCATGGTTAGATAAGATGGCACCTGGCCTGGCATGGACAGGTCACATGTTTCTTCTTAGAATCACTAGAGATGAAAAATGTGAGTGAGTGAGAGAGTGTTCATTGTCCAAAAAAGAGAGCATGAATTGTACGCCCACAGCCCACAACAATGAAATCCCTAAACAAAGCAGCCAGGTGGTCAGTGCAGGTGGCCCAAACCTATAACTCAATAGGCTCAGTTTGATTACATCACATTGTAAAACTTGTTTGGAAAAGCCATGAAACATGATAATACAGTAATAGAAATTCACTTTCATGTTTCATAAGTTATTTCAACATTTAGTTACACAGACATACTGAAGCCATTTGAGATCTTCAGAAAATATGTTTTGAACTACAAGCTTGTGGCCAACTGCATGCATTTAAATTGCAGACAGTGCAGAAGGACACAATAGAAAACACACCAGGCTTTTTGGGCCATTGCATATTCAGTGTATCTTAATAGGAAAAGTCTCTGATCTTACCTTTTGTTAAATCTAACTTTTAGTAATGGGTGTCAGGTACTAATTTCAGTAACACTTTATTTAACAGTGTGTGTTGCACATTACAAGGACTTATTATAGTAATAACAGTAAGTTATGCATAATAACATGCAGTAACCCTAATCCTAACCCTAAAGTATACGTGGTTCATTAATATTGTTTTCCTATCCTGAGAAGTATTTAGTTTAGTATTCAGTTAATATAAAGTTCTGAACACTTCATATAACTACATTAGAAATAAACATACATGAAGTATATCTTTTCACACTGTAGGACCCTGTTTGTTGTGTAGACTACAGTCACCTGTTAGTCCGGTCAGTGGCACGTGGAGCTAGGAGTTTTGACAGTGGGCCGCTCAGGCTGTGTGTAATGGCTGAGCTCCTGGGATTCCCGCAGCGTCTGTGAGGGTAGCGGACCTCCTGCCATCCAGTTCAGTCCAGCCTGAGCGGCAGACTGCAAGGAGAGGGCAGATGGGCCGAGGATCAAGCCCTACACTCTTGTCAACTGTCTCTCTCTCCTTATATCTGTTTGTCCTGTTCTTATGTCAAACCTGTCCAGATATGTACAGCTTTAAAGGGTTCTAAATGAGTTTTATTTATTTTGAAAACTTTACATTGAATATATTTGAGGGTTGCAGTTGGGGGGAAATGCACCTCTCATGCTTTCCTGAGAGAAATTAATATTGTCCCATTACAGATAGCACAAAATTGTTTTTGTCTTTTATTTTCTTGCCCACCTCCCTCCTCTCAGCAAAAACTTGGTCAGTGGTGTCATTACTGTAAATCAAAAGCCTCTTTGGCATTATCTAGTTCCCCTTCTGGCCCTGTAGGTTAGAACAGATGTTGGAAAAGAGGACAAAATGGATCTCCCCCCACAGAGAGAAGCTTTTCTTGCCATCACTAATAGAGACTCCTTGAAATGCTAATGTCCACAGTGAATGTGGCCCAGGCTTGCATAGAGATGGTGGGAATACACTCTGATCCCCACAAACCCCCTTTTGTCATAAGACCACTGAAATATGCTCTGTAAAGAACATCTGAGACCCCGGTGAGAGGAAAAAATTTGAGCAAAGAATCACAAAAGAGCAAGGAAACATTACCTCAAATCTGCCCCACACATGTACGGCTGTGTGCAGGAATCCCATCAACCCACACCTGCGATACACCACAAACCATTAATATTATAGACACATCACTTTGTAATATTGTAGTGATATTAGCTTGTACAGTAATAATAATGCATAACTATAATTTAGTTTTTTAAAGGGAAAATTTACCCCAAAATCACCCCAAAAAGTCCAACCATAGTTATTAGAACTCCCTAGGCAAGCTAATAATTACCACCTATTAACGTCACAACTACTTAGTCCCTAACAATGCTAGCAGCCAGAAAAACCCTGGTAACATTCAAAATCTCCCTAGCGACCACTCAGAACATCCTAGCAGCAACCTAGGAAAACTCTAGCTAAAACCCATGTCCTAGCAACCACAAAGCGAAACCTTAGCAACCTCTTAAAACTCCCTAGCAACCACTCAGAACACTAACAACCTACTAGAACTCCCTAACAACCACCGATGTCCTAGTAACAACTTAGAAAACCCTAACAACATCTCTAATAGCTAGCAAACCCCTAGTGTACATTCTAAATCTCATTAGCAACAACCCAGAACATCCCAACAATGCCTCTAGCAGCTAGCAAAGCCCTAGTAACATAGCAGCCACCCAAAATATCCTAGGAACAAACAAACAATGCCCTAGCTAAAACAAACACCATAGGAAACACTTAGCAATGCCCTAGCAACCCAAAACACCAGTTTACTACTACACCTAACAACTATATTGAACACCATAACAACACCTCTATCAGCTAGCAAAGCCAGAGTAACATTCTAAATCTCACTATAACCACCCAGAACATCTTAGCAGCAACAATGTCCTTAGCTGAAATACAGAATCGAATGTAGTTACAAGGGCTTTGCTAGGTATTAGAAACATTGTTGGGCTGTTTTAGGATGTTCTGGGTGGTTGCTAGTGAGATTTAGAATGTTACTCAGGCTTTTTAGTTTTTGCCTAAATGTGTAACTTTTAACTTCAGTAAACATAAAGTAATTGGTTCTCACATGAAAGCCTCTTATTTTCCAGAAAGGTAAAGTTAAACACGACTGTTTATTTTTGCTTTCGTAACGTTGCATTTTTTACAAGCATTTAATTTCCCCCCTCATTATTTCACACTTGTTTTTCTCCACACTGACACCCTTTCTCTTTAGCACAGATTTGTTTCTCTCACACACACACAGACGCGCTGGTGTCCCCAGCAGCAGCTGGTGGAGGGAGTTGAGCAGAGCCCTTCTAAAGCCCTGCTGCAGAGGCCATGTGGACACTTTAAAGCTCTTCTTTGCAGCCTGTGAAGTTGTTAAGGAGCTCTGCAACACTGGCGACTGGCGCTGTGAATTTCATGCCAGCTGTAGCGCACAGCCCCCTCCTTCTGTTTCTGTCTCTTTTCTTTCATTCTATCTATCACTGCGCTCTCTGTGGCAATAGACGTCCCCTTGCACTTCTGTTGTGGCCAGCCGGACACAGGATTTGCACGGCTCTGTGTTTATGCGTAATAGTGAAGCCCATCTGGCTACAGGAGGGATTTTTACCTGCACTCAGTACTGAGAACTGTTCTTGTGGATCAGACACAGTGGCCACTTTACACCTGGAATTAACATGTGATTTGTGTCTTGCCAGTATTGAATTTTTTTTTAAAATTGCAAGATATAAATTTGCAGTTTTGAGAAAAGAAGTCAGAATTACGAGTTTACATCTTTTTTTTATTCAGTGGTGGAAAGAATTTTCTATAGGATAGCATGAAATTCTTTTAGCTTGATTTGATCTTTTCATTTAAATGCACCTCAGTCAATTATGCAACCGAATGCTTATGGAAAAAGAGAAAAATATATACTGTATATGGGATATAGTTAATTAAACCCAGTATCTGTTGTCTTTATTTTTACATTGCGAGAGCAGAATAAAAAAAAAACACAACGCTTCATCAAATGTGGTCAGGAACTGTTCTTGACTATCTCAAAATGTGGTTTGATTGATCCAATCACAATGCATCTTGGGTGTATTTACACCTGCCTTTTCATGTGGTCAGGTGCTGTTCGATTGGGATCTGATCACCTTATGCATGTTAATGCCAGGTGTAAAGGGGGCCTTTGAGACCAGAGTTGTGGTTAGCGAATACAATATATGATGTTTGATCTGGTGTTTATGCTGAGTCTCCATCATTATTACTCAGTACAAGGGAAATAGATCACTATCATATGATCCTTTGTTTCATACTGAATAGGATCAAAGGCCTGAATTTGAACAAGCAGATGCACAACATTTCTTTCATATCAATTTTTCATGTTCTAGATACACCAGGACTGTCATTCAATAAAGTCAAATGCACAATATGAGACAGAAGCTCATCTCGATGGCAGGGTTTAAAAAGATCCTTTAAAAAAAATCCTGTCATAAATTTACTCGCCTTCACATTTCTTTCTTCTGCAGAACACAAAAGAAGATAATTTGAAGAATGTTTCAACTGTTACAATAAAAAACAAAAAATCAAAAAAAAAAAAAAAAAAAAAAAAAAAAAAAAAAAAAAAAAAAAAAAAAAAACAAAAACAAAAAAAAAAAACATTTTACAAAAAAATCTTTGTTTTTGTTCTGCAGATGACAGAAAGTTATAAAGGTTTGAAATGAAAGTCAGTAAATGATTTTTCATTCAGAATTTTCAATTTTTTACCTAGCCCTGCATATGAATTAATCATTCATTCATTTAACTATTTTAATTATTTATATAATAATGTGAGGAAACGAATTAGTACAACATGGCCATGAATTAGTCATGGGGACAAATTAATAGAATCTTGCCATAGTCTAACAAAACCAAGAGAAAGAATTATCAAGTCAGTTTAAATGAAACGATTGAACAAATTTATAAGTCATGGGAACAAAGTAAAAAGTTGTGGGAACAAAAAAGTTTTGGGAGACTCACTGCATCTCATGTATGAGTGTCCATACTTAAAGGTGCTGTATGTAAGATTTTGACTCGACTAAAGCATAAAAATACCATAATATGTTTGCAGATATTTAAGAAACATGCTACAGTACGTTAACCTACTTGTTTATCTGAAAAACAATGCTACAGTCAGTTATTCTCCTTTGAAAATGTGCGTTCCGGGCCGGAATGTCGATCTTTGTTTTGGTTTGTGAAACCCGCCCACTGCCAGTTTACCCAATTGTATTTCGGTATTTCAGGTTGCCAAACACAACGTATTTAATTTTATTCACCATCAAGTGCGCTCGTTCCTTTTTGTGTCGTCAATCTGGCAACCTGTGTCTGCATCAAGTCTGAGGAGGAGGGGCTGGGTGAAAAAAACCCTCTCCAATATTTTGAATTTGGACTGCAATACCTAGTTCAACCACTTGGATGTGAATCCTACATACAGCACCTTTAAATAATAACATTATTTATCATGTAAATAATTATGTAACTATTTAACTTAACGGCTCCGGGGGGTTAATAAAGGCCTCCTAAAGCGAATCAATACGAATCAGTTTTGTAAGAAAAATATCCAAAATTAAAACTGTAATTGTAATCTCTAGTCACTGTCATATGCACGTACTTGAGAGAGGGCGTTCCAGCGGGTAACACAGAATGTAGACGTAGCCGTAATTTCGAGATGACTACACGTGATGCGCTACTTAGTGCTGTTCACACCCTTGGAATCTAAACTATCGCACTATTAATGCTTAAACATAGCGCCTAATAAATCGGAGTTGGTCAGGTGGTAGTGGTACAAGTTGTAACTCTCAGAAAACTCCTAGTTCACAAGTTGTACAAGTTATACGAGGACGTGAACGCTTTTTACAAGTTGGAATCTCGTAATCACAGTAATTCCGATATGGACGCACCTTATCATTAAAAAGAGACTGCAGATCGACAGCAACACAAAATTCCGCTCACGCCCTCTGATGTCCAGTATGAATGAAACAGACATTACATGTGTTTATAGCTAAATAATGGCCATTCCATAAAAATAATGCTTCTTTCAAAAGAAATTTGAAGTAGACATGTGATAATCCATATTTTTCTACAGAGTACAGAGCTTCAGGTAATAATGCAGCTATCTAGGAATATATGGACTACGATTATATTCATCTGAAAGAAGAAAGTCATATACACTTAGGATGGCTTGAGGGTGAGTAAGTCACGAGGTAATTTTCACTTTTGGGTGAACTATCCCCTTAATAAAATGTTACAGTGAATTCACTAAAACCAAAAAGCCTTAGACTGTAGCCAACCAATTTCATCCATGTTGTTTGTTGTCAAGAATCAACTCTCGGGTTAGAATGTGTGCTAAAAACATAAAGTGTTGCAGCACAGTATGCAGCAAAGTGTTGATAACTCAACAGAAAACAAGAAACTTTGTGCTCAAGATGGCTAGCATATCTAATAGCATGCGCTAGCCTGTAGAGAAAGCTTTCATTACTATGAAAACGTGACCAAATTTAGCAGCTTTTTTAAATTGGATAATGAATTCACAAACAAAAATAGTTGATGTCTATCCAATCATGATAAAGGTGTGGGTCAACATGATTTCAGATGTATTCTTGGGTAGAAAAACACTCTCATTAGCTCTGTCATAGCTCACAGTTCACATTCGCAATCAAGTCACCACACAGCTGTTTGCACCTCTCACGTGCTGCTCATGTGGATGAGCGCATCTGACTGTGGTGATGCACACACCTGTGAGGGTGCTGGAGATACAGGCCTATCACTGCATCTCAAAACCATACATGTCATGTGGTGCGTGTACCCTTACCCTAATACAGCACATGTGGCACTTGTAAAGTACAACTGCCTGTGTCACTTGACAATCTAGCACCATACAGATCTGGCACTGCTCTCTCAAGTCAAGCGATGGAAGCATTCTCACTCCACCTGGCAGAAATTGCATGTGTCGCGCTTCTCCCTTCCCTTTCCCTCTCCGCCGATCCTTTCTTCACTCTGTATGAAGATACTATTTGAGTGAAGGTGCTGTGGAAAAGGAGCATCTCCTCAGAACGGGTGTCCATCTGTCTTGCGAGCAGTAGCTTCCTGTTTCTTCTTCCTTCCTTCAGCCACATCAGCAGGGGACAAGCTGCTCCTCATAGTCCATGCCAGCAGTAACTTCATTACACCAGTCCAACCACATACCCGCCATCCCTATTTATATAGAATCCCACCCAATGGGTGTTGATAAATAAAACAATCCCATAGCACACTGAAGCATTGAAATGCAGGGGGAACAAGATAGAAAGGGGAAAAAAATCAACAATTAAACAACACAGTGTCGTCAGTGTTGGTATTGTATCAGACACTTGCACTTAACATTATATGAAAATCAAGCTCAAATAATGTTAACAATATTTTTGTCCAGCGAATGACGGAGATCCAGGGGCATAGCATCTGGGTATGCAGGGTATGCAGTTGCATATGGGCTAGGGCAGATTGGGGGCCTGACGAGCCGAGGGGGAACTTTTAATTGAAACAAGGGAACGAAGCCCTGCACAGCCTGGCCCTGGCCTGACACCTTATCAGAATTCTCCGACTGAGTCCGACCCGAGCCCGTGTCTTCTCTCTCTCTCTCTCTCTCTCTCTCTCTTCCCCATTACCCAGCTGCTGTTGCAGCCATTAAAATAGTTTTGGTTTTTAATGACAAAGTGGTTATGTTTCGTTTTGTTTCTTTATTAAGTTAATTTAGAAATATAATTGGAACATTTTATGTTTGTTAAATTCAAGTTTTTGTTTTTTAAAATACCAAGCGGCCAGCGCCAGACAGTGAGTTGAGTATATGTTTGATCAGTTTAGACTTCTCAAATCAACATGATTTGAGACAAACAACTTTGTGCATTTCACAATATAAATTAAAAAAATGTAAAATAAATTTGTGATAAATATCCAATTGTTTGTGTGAAGAGGGGAAGCTGAAGCGTGCTTTGAAGGACATAGAGGCGCCAGCACGATCACTTGCATTTTTATTTTTTTTAATAAGAGTGGAAAATTAAAATACCCCATCATTTTTCCTCATAAAGGTAAAAGTATACATTATTCAGAACTGCAAAGTGTCTACTGTTATTTGTGTGCACTTAAGATATCAACAAAAGGTGGTGCTTTTTTTTAATAATAATAAAAAAACAAACAAAAAAAAAAAAAAACAAAGAGGGTGGCTTTCTGCAGTCTCGATCTTGAGCAGGAACGCTTCACAAAAACTGAACCGAAACTCATCAAATACTTGCCTCACTGACATGATAAGATTGTGCTGTGCCAAGATTGTGTTTGCATGCTGTAATAGCCTACAGCACCATGCCACACTGAGAAAAAAAATTAAAAAAAATAACAAATAATTAGGATTAACATCATAATGTTTTATGAATAAAGTTAAAATCACAACAATAAAATCATGTTATATTGCATGAAGTTAATGTGAAAATTACACTTAGGCCTATACTATAAAAAAAACCTTTGTGGCATCCATAGACTGTATAAAAACAGGTGGCATCCAATCTGCCATTCTTCACATTTAACACAAAAACAGCAATAAAACGTAGGCTTATTGTATATTTGCCTATTTATACGTTTTTTGAAACACTAATTTATCGATTTAAAGTGACATTCATTTGTATTAAATTGCTCAATTTTTTTCCCCAATATGCATTCAGATATTTATTCATGTTAATTTCAAGCTGCAAATATTAAAGGAAAATACTGATTCACATGCCGCTCGAACTGAGGAGAATATAGTTATCTCACTACAAATAAAAGAGCGTAAAAGACATTTATTGTTTGTATTTTATCTTAAAATTGACAGAAGGCTGAGACTTTATGTCATAATAAAAGTAACACAGCACAAAGCTTATTGCGATTATTGGGTGGCTTGTGCTACAATGAATGGACTTGAAAACGTTAAATATTATTTCCAAGCAATTATACCATATTTAAAACCGCTTGTGAATAGTCATGTAATGTTATATAGCCTACTTTAGAAAAATCCTGGGCCCAGGGCTGACTTGCTACGCCCCTGTGAGGATCTATGTTTTCACAAAAACATTAGCCTTTACAGGCATAGTAAAGAAAGCTCTGTACTATAGTCAATCTGAATGGAGACGGGGTGAAGTTAGGTTCCACTGAGAGTTTAAGGATCCAATGGCGTTACGAAGTTTTACTGACAAGCTCTATTTAATGCTTATCATTGGTTAAATATTTGTAAAAACTCTGGTTTAAAATAATAATAACGAATTATAATAGAGATGTGAAGTTTGAATTTTTCATGGCACACCTGACTGGGCTAGGGTATGGCAACTGCCATACTCTGCCATATGGAAACACCGCCCCTGGGTTTGAGTGAGTCTCTTTATGTTGAGGCCTTGGCACTTGGAACAAACAAACCCATTGTAACCATGCGAGACACTGATTGGCTCTATTTTTACATCGCCATGTGACTGAGGCAGGCTGTTCAACATCCGGCGTCAGCGCACACCTGTTTGGGGTGTTCAGTCTGCGACTTGTTTGCACAGACAACATGGGAGATGACAGGGAAGCCTTCATGTCCACAGCCCTGCCATTCAGCAAAGCTCAACAGAAACAACATTAAAGAGAGTTTTCTCAATGTGAAATTTCAAAACTTGATGATTCAATCTATCCACCTTATTTTTGATATAAGAGTGGATGCAGCCGTTTTTTCATTCAAATGTGTTAGGCCTCCAGTGTCTTTCGCTTTCATTTATTTTACCTGTTCAAAAACACTCCATTAAGCTGCTTGATAATGCAAACTGGTATTTATTATCACATTATTTATCATATTTGTAAACACATTGGTTTGCAACACAGTTGTACTGTCTACTGCACTTTGTTTTTCTAGTTTTTTACCTGTTAATGAATCTGAAGTCTCCCACATTCAAAGAAAATAGCTTACTTTCGCATTGCAAAATAAGATAGCATAGCTATACAATATCAAGATTATATTATTATTATTTACTTAAATTAACTAATAAGCTACTTTTTGTAGTTTGGAGAATATTGTGTGAATGAGAAATCTATATAGTGTTTGAATCAAATGTGGCCTAGTTTATAGCATATTTGAGAGTTGGGATAATGATAATAATAATAATAATAATGATAATAATTGTAATTTAATTTAATTTGATTTTATTTGTGTTACACCCATTTAAGTTTTCTATTCTTTATTAAACAGTGAGCCTACTCTTTTTATATTATGAATTAAAAGTTGTCTTTCTCCCTATACAATCAACCACAAGTTCAACCCCTTCTCCATGAAACAATAGGACCGTTACACTTGGTGGAAACATCTACATCACTCACTATATGCCAAGATGATGAGTTGGAGCATCCTAATCATTAGGCCTTCATTCTGGGCAGGTGCGCTCACTCTGAACGGAACCAGATAAAAACAGGCACTGTTGGATTAGGCAGACTAAGGTAGGATCATGTGCGCTAATAACTTATAAATGATCGTAATGACCATCTGTTCCCTAGTGGAGTGCTCACTCTCCGTGCAGCGTTTGGCAGACATGCTGGAAGCTCTGGTCTAATTCCTTTGAAAATGCCACTCGGTGGCTCCTTGCTGGGATGAGATAAGATCTGCGTTTGACTGAACTGGGAAAAGAGTGTCTGCGTAAACACATATGCGCTGACACATATGCACGTACCGCAATGCACTGAATGCTCTATAAATCAGGACAAGGGTTTGTCCTGTCATATTAATCCATACTCGTTTAGCTTTGCTTGTTGCTGTGCACTTGATTGAAATTTGTACCCTGCATTTTTTCCTCACTGACATCTGCTGTTGCATATGAACCGATTACGCCTGTAGATTTTCAGTATGTCTGGTCGGAGAGTTTCCGTAGATGACAGCTACTCTTGCTAGGCAAGCAGCCCGGATTTCCTTTTTAATCACCTCTAAACCACATTTGTCACAGTGGACACTCGGGTGCAAGTAAAAACCTCTGATGGTAGACTTAGAAGAACGAATGTTATCCGCAGTGTGTTTCTCTCTCTCTCTATGGCTCGCAGCAGATTAGTGGGCAGAAGCTGAGCAGATGGGTGCAGACCTCAGCATCCGTACACAGAGCAGAAGCTTTATAGTCCTTACTGTGCTGGATCTGAGAATGTGCCCTAATCACAGCGTGGAAGAGATGGAGGTCCTAATACCAGACCCGCTTTGGCCGCTGTGCATTTGAAGACTACAATGTAGTTGAGGCAAGGTCAAATACAGGCCCTACAGAAAACCCCCCCAAAAAATCTCACATCCTTACAATCTCACATCCTTACAAGTTAAGATTTTAACTTAATTTTCTATTTTTAGATAAAAAAACAAAAAAATAAATTATTTAAAAAATTTTTTTTATTAAATTATTACAAAAAAATATACCTTCAAATTAGTAGTGGAGAAGACCCCAGTACATAGTTGTAACATTTGAAGTTGCAAATTAATGCACTGGAGTACATTTTACAAGAAAATACAATTTAAGTTTTTCTTCTTCAAAAATGTACCTTCAATTCAATGTGCTACTTGCCTTTTCTATTAAATTAACAATACAACAAATCAATATCTAAACTAAACTCAAATCAAATAAAAAAAAAAAAAAAAACCAACAAAAAAAAAATGGTGTAGAAAAAGTTTCCACACAGAAATGTTTAGTAAATCCCAAATAATTACAGAAAATGGCAACTGACACATTAAATTAAATGTGACATTTTTTTGTCAATAAAGTTTTATTTACAACTTCAGAATGTATTTTTACAGTGTATACCATTTATTTATTTATTTTACGTGAATAAGAAAATTTTAATTAAAATTAAATTAATCAGAATTTTGTCTTATTCCAATTACAGAATGCCAGCTCCTGCGTCAGGAGCATCACAAGTATTCTAGTAGCTTCAAAAAACTACTGTTGAACCACTGATGTTACATGGATTATTTTAACGATGTCCTTACAATCTTTCTGGGCCTAGGAACATTTCAGTTGCATTGCTGTCTATAGAGGATCATAAAGCTCTCAGATTTCATCAAAAATACCTTAATTTTTGTTCCCAAGGTGAACGAAGATCTTACGGGTATGGAACGACATGAGGGAGAGTAATTGATGACAGAATTTTCATTTTTGGGTGAACTATCACTTTTAAAATACACTACATTCATTTGAGTCTTTTTGCATTTGTTCTTTGAACCATTTTAAACCTTGCAAGAAAAGCTCCCCCAAAATCAATATAAAAAAATATCATTTGAAATTTAAATTGAAGCTTTTTGGAAAGATACTTGGCTACAGTTACAAATTAGATTTTCCTAGACACCTATGTCTGCAAAAAGAAGTCATTTTAACATATTTCAACATGAAATGTTGCATATTTTTCCAAGACCAGCCAATGCTTTATTTGTTTATATTACAGCTCTATACACTAATACACATCAACAGATGTCTCCTTTCTTCATTCTTTCTTCCAAAGCTGAAAAAATGAAATGAATAAAAGTCATTGCAGTCTGCTGACTATATGAGAGAGCAACATCTGAGCAATAAAATGTTCCAGTGGGTGCACATAAGCTGTTAGTGTTACTGTAGGACTGTGTTAAGGGAGTGTTTGTGATCATGTAAGAGCAGGCGTATGGTGTCCAGATCTTCCTCTGGGAGAGGAGTGTGTCAGCTTCTGCCCACATAATCTGTTGTCTTTGTCATGTTGTCTTTGAGCTGGTGTCATCTGTGTCTCTTTCTCTCATTTTCTGTGGTTGCTGTGTGCTTAAATGCAGATGTTTCTTTATGAGTTCACTGCAGATCATTGGACTGAAATGACTGCATGGTAAAAAGGCTATGAGATGCACAGAAAGTCGTGTCTGTCTGTGCTTGCTGGTTTCCATATGTGCTCAGACGTTGTGTAGTTTGGAAATATGCATGAAAATATATGCATATTCCATAAGGATGGATGCTTCACCGGGCATCCCATTGGTTTCTTGTATATTTCTTCATTATCACTGATCACTCAATCACTCACAGTTGTCCAAACTCTCAGCATGTGGCTGGCTGTAGTTTGTCATCATTTCCATACTGAGCCGCACGGCTGCTTGCTAGACAGAAGTCTACCTCCTCCGAGTAGCTTCCTGGTTACATCTGTGGGCTTGTTGGAGAGGATCAGACAATGATGAACTAATGAGTGTTAATTAGCGCGATCATTGGGGCTGCTCTTCTGAGAGGACAGGGGTGGAGCAGGGTCAGAGAAGGGACGGTGCTGTGGAAATCGCTGCCAGTTACAATTAAACTTGTTTACTTGTTCAGTGTCTTTTTGTACCAGATTTGTGGGTTAGTTTTTTTGGACATACAGATATTTGATTGGCATTTTAGTAATGTTAATACTAGATAAAAGGCAATTGCCTTTCAGATTTTTTGTTCTGTGATACTTTTGTATCATTTAATATATTTATTTATGTATTTATTTAGAGGTTTTGCGTTTGAGGTTGATCACACTGTCATTATGGATGAGCGCGAGCAGGACATTTTTCAAAATTTCTCCTATTTGGATTCCAAAAAAAAAAAAAGAAGGGTATACAGCATTAGAACAACACCAGGATGACTGATCTTTAAAAGATTTAAATCTATTTTTTTTTATATAAAGTAATTCTTTAATAACTGACACCTGTTCGAATGTGCATTTTTGTAGAAATTATATTTATAGCATAAATAAAAATTCCAAAGTGGAAAAAGTGAGAACAGTTAGTACATCCCTATATTTCTCCCAACAATAAGTGTCTTAAATTATAATCAGATGCACCAATCGCTAAAATCAAGTACAAATCCATGAAAGATGAAGAACACAATTTGCATAATACCTGTCTCAAAGGAGCTAATAAAGAAACAAAACACATTTCGTTTTAAATCAACTTAAGAATAAAAAAGGATTTATATTAAATGGTAAATTAAAAATAGAATAAACATTTTTTAAACCACTTATTGAATTAGTGATCAATCAGTATGGATTTTTCAGTGGTTGATTATTAAATTATGTCATGGACACCTGCCCGGAATGTGCTTACATCCATATACATATTGCACATGAACTTATTTTTCATTCTTTGAATGATCTTATATCTTACAGAGATCATTTTGATTTTGCTAAGCATTTTTATTGTTCTTGAAACAAACATGCAAAACTTCTGGGTTCTGTGTGGATACATTTCATCAAGGGTGAGTAGGAATGACCTGTAAAAAGTGTGCAAGAAGCACAACATAATTCTTATCAGTATTTTCATGAACACAAATGAGATGTTGCAACGTTAACAGTACTGATTTGCTGAAAATAAGTAAAGTGGGTGTGGCCAAATTAGGATTATTGCTAACAGTTCACACATTTTTCTTTTATATGATGTACCCATTTACCAGAAATTTGTGCTATGTCTTAAAGCTGTTGTTTTACATCGGTTAGGCCTAGCTTTGCACATTTTCGTGATTATATATGTGATAAGCCACAAACAGCACTCACAGTGAGCCTCATACTGTCTATCTCTCTGTTCTTACATCTGTTGTTCCTCTCCAACCTGTTTCTATATTGCCTTCTATCACTGCATTAATTAATGTTTTCCATGTCGTTTTTCCAGGAGCGTAAAGAAAAAAAAAAAAGTGTCAACCCAGCGTCACAGAATAAAGTCTGTCTCAAGGCAGAAACAACTGTGAGAGCATGCAGGGCGGCTTCCAAATGAGCTGTAGCTTGTTTGATCTCTTGCTAACTGCTCAAATCCTGCACAGCTTGAGAATGATTTGGTTTAGCAACTAGCTGCCCTGGCTCCTCTCAGGATGACTATCTGGCTGACTGCTGACAGTGTGTGTGTGTGTGCTTTATCTGTAGACACTCCCCCTCAGATCAATGGCATAGTCAATACGGCCCGTGCCTGGCCCATGTGACAGTGGGTATTAAAGAAGTGAGCAGCCTGTTTCTCCTGAAGAGACGCAGCTAGTATCTAGAAGGAAGAGAGAGAGAAAGGTCTTGCCGTATGCTAGCCTGCTGATTAATGCGGTCACAGTCAAGCTTATCTACCATGTACAGCTGACCCTGTGTGTCTAGTCTAATGAACTGGGCCAGATCAAAAAAAAAAGATTTGTAAACTTAAACACGTGGAGTTTGTGAGACCGGCTGAGACATGAAAAAGAAAAAAAAAAGACATGATCCGTGTGTGAACCTGGATAGGAACCACTCAAGGCATTTCAGGTCAAATACAGTTTGCATGTGGTTGCACTAAGTCACTCGTTTTGCAGCTGAAACCAGGTCAAAGCATGATATGCTGATTGATGGTTTAACCGGTTTCACTTATAGGATGAATTAATAACCCAGTTGTCACACAGTAGATCTTTTCCTGGTGCGTCTTAAAAGGGAACCATTATTTTATCACATTACAGCAGGCAAGCTGTTTCAACACCACATCAAACCCAAGTTATGGATTCAAACACAAGTCAGTACATAAAAATATTGTGTATGGGTCATGTTTAATCCCTCCTCAAAAAAGATATAAATCTGCATGCGTGTATATGTAGTTTGGGGTCAGTAAGAAGTCTCTTAGGCTCACCAAGCCTGTATTTATATTAAAATACGGTAATGTTGTGAATAACTGTTTTAGCTATATTTTAACTGTAATAGCTATATTTGAAAATGTTTTCAGCAGGCATTACTAATGCCATGATCCTTCAGAAATCATTCTTTCATGCTGATTTGGTGCTCAAGAAATATTTCTCATTATAATCAGTGTTAAAAACAGTTGTGCTAAAGTATTTTGTAACATTATAAATGTCTTTAAAGTCATTTTGATTAATTTAACGTCAAAATACAAGTATTAATTTCTTTCAAAGTATTACTAATTTATTTCATAAATATTTATTGTATAGTATTTGTTTGTCTGTAATTGTACTATATCATTGTATTTCAGTTTTTATTATAATTATGTGGGGTATAATTAATGTGATTTAAAAAAAAAACCTCTAAATTAAAATGTCTGGCTGCATACAGTAAAGACAATTTAAGGTGTAAATGTGCTTAATTGTCATAAAAATAATGTTACAGTAGAATAAACCCTATCATGGTCCTAAAATAGACTGAATTAAATACAAAATATAATTTAATATTCCCTTTTAATTTTGGGTTGAAATGCATTTGTTTTTGTGATATTCACTCCTGAATAGGCATATATGTTATAGACTCATTTAAGGGACTGAATTTGGAGATATACACATTTTTTTCTGAAGAGTGAAAGCCACATGCTGCTCTCTCTAAACTTACAAGTCAAACTTTGCTCAACCAAAAAATCTTCAGTTCTTTACCCTTGTTCTCTGATCACATGCAAGTGCATGAGGCCAGATTCATGGCTTTTTAAACCCATTAGTGACACCTGTGTGTTTGTGAGTGTGTGGATGATGGACTTGCTCAGGAGGAGCAGGCGGCCAAAGCAGATTAGCAGAATCTCACATGTTGCGTAACAGATCCTCTTCCTCAAACCTGCTGCAGTCCACCCATCAGCTGCTCCGCTAAACATACATCATTTACTTACAATTACAGTGTAATTTTACAGTGTGTCTTCCAAGTTTGGGAAGAATATATAATGTATTTGATTTCCCAGCATCTGAAATGGGTGCTTATGAAAGCCTAGTGCTTTATTGCATGTATGTTGATTGGATTTTGGTAGTGTTCTTGTACACTGAAAAAAAACTTTGGTGTACAATTTTTACACATAATTTGCTAGTAAAATTGGCTAACAGTTAGAAAGAAACAGCAAGTAACACGTGAAATTTTGTAGTAGTAAAAATGAAAAAGGTATTTTGCTGTAAAATGTACTCTAATAATCGTTGTTTTTTTTACAACCCCCCCCCCCCCCCCAAAAAAAAGTGTAAAACAACAGCCAGTATAGCATGGCACTAGCAATGGCAAGGTCATGGGTTCGATTCCCAGGGAATGCATGAATACCTTTGGATATAAGTATCTGCCAAATTTACAAATGGAAAATAAGTACCTCCTTGGGTTGTAAAAATGCATTGATCTGTAATGCAAATTCAACACAACGATACAAAAATCTAAAAATTTAATATAATAATTAATATTACTTGTTATATTATTATTATTATTATACCTGGTCTGTTGTCAATTTAGTTCTTATCCGAAATACAATTCTTGACTTCTTCTGGTGTAAAGTTATTAGTTATATTACAAAAATCAAAACATAATAGACTGTGAACAAATTTCAGATTTTATTTTGCATTGCATCATTTATTAATCAAATCAAAACTTTGTCAAACCAAATATTTACTCTTGTATGTGTGTATATTCAAATGTATGTGTGTTGTACAGTATGTGTGTGTGTTTGCATGTGTGTTGTACAGTATGTGTGTGTGTACATATGTGTGTGGCCTTAAGGTCCCCGCCAGACTGCTCACCTCATGTAGGTTCAGTCAAAAGCTCTCACAAATGTCATTAACTTCCCAGCCTGTGGCTGATCAGTCCATGTGCTCACAAGCTGCTGCTGGCCAACTGCAGTGTGAGTGTTTGTGTCTTCTACCAAGAAGCAAGACTGAACTGTGGAAGTTCACACTGAGTTCACACTGACAGCGACTTACAAAGTAACCAGGACACTCATTTTCAAAGAGAACTGGTGATTTCTGGTGACGTTAGAGATAGGGGATATTGACAGCATAATGTGGGCGTGTCCAGTGTTGTGACCAAGCTGAGAAAAGTTCATCTTTATGCAAATTAGTAGAAGTTTGTGATACTTTGAGCAGTTTCACTATTCTATATTAATCATTTCTATATATGTATATAATATGTATCATCACAGATGGTTTTTGCATATTGTGTTAATCCATAGCAACAGGAAAACTGATTCCTTGACCAAACAAAATCAAATAAAAAAAAATTCATCTAATTTTCAATCTAATTTTCGCAAGCATTGGAAAGTTATGCTGACCACAATGGGTCAATGATGTGACAACTTTTATTATTATTATTATTATTTAAATCTTATCTATTAATTTTATTCAGAAATATATTAAAAATGCAATTCACTTATCCAGTGTAAGAGATTTAGATGTGATTAAAAAAAAAATACAATAAAAATAAAAGAATTCACAGAATACTATTTGATCTGTACAAAATCTAATTATATATATATATATATATATATATATATATATATATATATATATATATATATAGTAAAACAAAAAAGCAACATTTAAACCCTTAAAAATCCTCAATATAAACAGATGAGAGCATACAAATTTATACAAATTCACCTCCAGTTTGCCAAAACCTAAATATCCAAAGCACATCAGCTGGTCGAGGGGGTTCCTCAAGGATCAGTTTTTGGACCCCTCCTCTTCTCCATGTACGCTACATCGATGGGACCCATTATACAGGCACATGGTTTGTGCTACCATTTTTATGTTCATGATGTTCTACTTTTCATTTCAACCAGGTGATCCAAGGGTATCTGCACAGATCATATGCTGTCTGGCAAACACCTCAGCTTGAATGCAAGCACAACACTTAGAGCTTAACTTAGAAAAAACAGACAAGGACAGCACAATCATGCAGATTTGCATCGCACAACATCAGGTCCTTCGTGACAGAGCATGCAGCACAACTTCTCATCCAGGCCCTTGTCATTTCTAGGCTGGACTCATTCAGAGCTCAGCAGCATGAGTGGTCTTCAATAAGTCCACATCACACCTCTGTTTATCTCTCTGCTCTGGCTATTGAATGCAGCTTGCATCAAGTTTGAACTGTTGATGCTTGCATATAGAACAGCCACGGCCTCTGCATCGTCCTACCTCCACTCCCTCCTATGAGTCTACAACCTCTCTAGAAGCTTGAGGTCAGTAAGTGAGTGACGCCTGGATGCTTTGGATAGAAGCGTCTGCTAAATGAATAAATCTAAAGGTAAAATGTAATGTAAATGATTAATAATATTTGAAAAACGTTTGTCTGCAAGATCAAAGTCGTGTATTCTCTTCACTGTTCCCGCTCCGGATCAGGAGAGGCTGTTGTTGGAGCAGTTAGTAGTAGGTCCTAGAGTTTGGGGCATGTGGTGTTCAGTAATAAACAGCACCATGGTGACCACAGCTGTTGCAGTGGCAGACAGAGAACATCAGCAGCAGTAGTAGAGGTACTGAGGGTCCGCTGAGATCTATAAACACCGGCAGGCTATGACTTCCACAAATAGATCTCTTAGGAGAAAAAAAGAGAGTAATAAAAAGCGTAGAGGGGATGTGGGGGAGTGTGTACGACAGAGAAGGGAAGGATTATTTTCTTCTGGAACCCAGAATAATCAGAAGAGGCATAATTTTACATGTTTTAAATTGGTGCTTTTAATTGATGTGTGCATTGGTGGCAGATTATTAGGAAAAGCCTTGTTTTTGCATCTCATTAGATAAGCAAATTCAGACATGCTAGATGAATCAAATTCATAATGTGATTACTATTAGAGTTCGTTTTATCTTGTTTTGGATTTACCACAAATTTTATAGACATTAAAAAATAATATTTTTTATAATGATAACCTCTTGTTTTTAATTCTCTACCTACTGTATTAAGAGACATGTGCATGTACAGTTGAGTACCCGTATCCCTTTTAGTTTATGACTATATTCATAATGTAGCACAGTTTTAATTGTTACATTATAATGTAAACATCAATAAAATAATAGTCTTTGCAAAGAAACCTCTATTTTCCCTAAATTATAAATAAAACCGACTGTTTTTGCTCTTAATTAAAGTATATATGTTGGCATAGAATTATACTTCAGATTTGCTCATGTGTTTTAGAGGCATTTTTATTGCCACAAATGAGCTACATGTTGCAGCAGTGACAGATTGCTTATATTAAGGCAGAATAAACATTTTCTTATTGCTTTCTTTCTTTAAATATTGTTTATGGAGAGACCCTGCTTAACCTATAAGCCATTTTTTAGCTTTCATCTTTGTGCTGCTGGAGAAAAGCCTGACCTTTTTGACCATATGGTGCCCTGCATTATACTTTAACCAGAGCTAGACTCTGGGCCGCAACTTTGAGTGTGCTCACTAATATTCAAATAATCCGTGTGATTATGGGAGTGGTTATTAAAATGAATATGGGCAGCAATGTGGAAACAGATGTCCGATGACCCACATCTGTGTGTTCCTGCTGAGCAGGATGAGTGGATGTGTGTGTGTGGCCAGGCGGGTGTCTCACAGGGCACAGCTGTGGTTGGGCTGCTGGGTCGTCCACCCACCCATTTATCTGTCCAGGAGTGTCCTACAGAGACAACAGCAATTCACGCCTACTGAGCAGAAAACAACATCTATGTCTAAGAAAATACTTGGAACCTTTACAGTATAGGATGGCAGTAGTACAATACTTAGAGATGAGCTCTGTGGTTTTTCTGTGTGCTGCAGATGTGCAGTTTTGCATGTGAAGTCTTCCCCAGCTGCATATACAACAGAAAAACAGCAAAGATGTGCTTTTATATTAGAAAAATGATTAGAAGAGGGGACAGCCCCAGGAAAATAGGCACATAATGGCTGTGCTGTGAAAACACAAAAAATGAGTTTATTTCTAGCAGTAATTCATTTAGATCTAAAGTTACAGTCATCATCACTCACAAAACTCAAAATTGAAGGCATTTCCACCATGTTGTAAAATTTATTCTCATGGCATGCCCACAGAATGGCCAACATTCATTTGCTGAATGTTTGACAGAAAAATGGCAATAGCTGACTGATATTGCTAGCTCTGTTCTGACCGGCTTGACGCAACTTCCAGGACGAAGGACATTTTCTTATTAGTGCATCTGGTAACAATTATATCAAGCAATTATATATGTTAAATATTAAAATTGATTATTTTTTTTATGAATATATTCAATAAAAAAAAAACAAAAACAAAAAAAAAAAAACACACACACAATATATATATATATACACACAAACACACACACACACACACACACACACACACACACACACACACATACATACTATATATATTTGTATATATAAATAACAATAAATATAATGCCAAACTGCTCAGTTTTTTGTTTTGTTTTTTTTCCATAATTTGAGTCTTTTTTTTTCTTTATTATGATATCACAGTTGTTTCATCCTAAAAAAAATATGGTTAAAAAAAAAAAAAAAAAAAAATAGGGTTGGTCAGATTACATGTCAGTCAGACAGTGTTTTCCTGTTTAAGTGATAGGCTCTTGACTAGAATAAGTCGTACTGATGTATAGACATTTTGCTTCTAGTCTAGACTATTCTTTTCTATTTTCTGTGTCCTTTCCCAACCTTCTTCACCTCATCCCCCTCTTTTTGTTCTTGTCTCTGGTTGTTGCACACATCGCTGTACTGGGGCATCCCTCAGTGATTGACAGCTGGGGTCAGCATGTTGACACAGTACTCTGGCCCTGTCATCATGACTGTTCATCCCATGCTGGCCTGGGTTACTGACAGACGCCGGAGGAGCCATTTACTCCCGCTGCTGTTAAAGGCCCATCATCATTGCAGCGCAGCGGAGGGAGAGAATCCGTGTTTCCTGAAATCGTCTTCCTCCAACTGCCATAAATCAAAGGGAATCTGCGGGAACTTAATTAGCTTAATTGCTATGTTTGCTCTAACATAACACTGATCACTCCACCGTTTGAGATACTGCATTTGAATAGGGATAAAACAGATGGTACACTGTCTTTTTGTGCCCTTGTAGAAGATTGTTTGGGGAAGATGAGAAGTAAAGTTAAACATTCCTATCAACCGATCAGATTTTAGGGTTATGTTTAGGGCTGTGGTTGAAGCTTGAACAACGTTTTTACCAACTCATCAATTCCCTCTTATTTCTGTCAGTGGTTAATGGTAGTAAATGGTTATGTTTAGGCTTAGGGCGAGATCTTGATCCACTATTACAGTGACATCAAACGCCATTATGGATAGATACTGACACTCGTTGTCGCTCCCGATTTGGAAGTTACTGTTGCTCAAGTTCCACCCCTTGCCCTCATTGGCCCAAGTTCCCCTCCTATTGCAGAGTCAACAGGCAGAGCTTGACATCCAGCTCCCCCTCTCAGGAAGTAATGGGTGGAGCTTGAAGGCCCAGCCACACCATAACCATAAACCTATCCCTAATAAGGTCAAGCTCCACCCATTAGGACCACAGAGGTGGTTGTAAGGACATATTTAAAATAAGCCAAGGTTGTAAGGACATAGTTAAAATAGTCCATGTGACATCAGTGGTTCGACCTTAATTTTATGAAGCTATGAGAATACTTTTTGTGCACAAAGAAAACAAAAATAATGAAATAATTAAACAACCACATCTCAATCTCTCCATTCCATAAACAAGAGTATCATGATGCATCAATCTCATTCAACTCACTCACTACACTGCATTCATACTCAGAATCAACATCTCTCTTAGTTCATTGTCTGTATATTCTGGTTCAAATAAGTGAGGCTGGGCAAAACATTGCAAGTCATCCTCTCTGTCGAAATCTTCCGATTTGTTTACGATTTTATGTACAGCGTGCGTCTTCTTCTGCTTGCAAACAAGGCGTAGTGCATCCGGGTCATACGTCAGAGCGCTGGCTCCTGTGTCAGGTAATCTCGTGAATGCGGAGCAAAGACTGACATGGAAGAGAAGAAATTTTTGAATGAAGCTGTTTGAATTTTTGTTTTATTTGTGCACAAAAATAGCTTCATAAAATTACAGTTGAACCACTGATGTTACATGGACGATGTCTTTACTACGTTTGTGGGCCTGGCAACGTTTCAGTTGCATTGCTGTCTATGGAGGATCAGAAAGCTCTCGGATTTCATCCAAAATATCTTAATTTGTGTTCCGAAGATGAACGGACGTCTTACCGGTTTGGAACGACAAGAGGGTGAGTAATTAATGACAGAATTTTCATTTTTGGGAGAACTATCCCTTTAATTATTTACCATGTGATGATTCTGCTAATGTATTTAATATGCGCTCCCATCAGATAAAGAAAATTAAGAAAGGTTCAGTGGTGAACTATTTTATTAATCTGTGTGTACTTGCTTATTTATTAGTCACCTAAATAACCTAAAGATGAAAGGACCTAGTAAATGATCACTTTAAAGCCAGTTTCCTTGACTACAGCATTTCTATGGTAATTGTCAAACTCCGGAGAGCATCAAAACAGCCCTTAGCCTATGTAAATAAATAGTCGTTTTGATTTATTGGATGTTGGTATGTTACATTTATAGCAGTAGTATATATTGTATTGTATAGTAGTATAGTAGTAGTGTATATCGGCCAGTTTCATCAGTTTCAAGGTCTCAGCCTATCTCTGTTCACTTCAGTAAAACTATCAGCTTCAAATACCTTACCCCTACAGAGGTAAATCAACTGACAGCATGTTCCTCTTGAGATTACCTTTGTAGTTTGGACTGTATAACAGTGCTGGTGTATGTGGGAGGGTGGCTGGTATTCATGTGTTTGCAGAATTGCTGCAGAAACCTTCTGCATGTTACCACTGATGAATTTCAAAGATGTGCTTTCGCCCACTGAAACGCAACATGAAGAGCACGTTCATGGTTTAAGAAGATATCCAATACAATAAGAGTGGTCATATATTTCAGCATTTGGTCAGGCTCCATTTTTTTCCTCCACACCAATCCTTATTAGTGTTTTCTAAACCTTTTTGCAAACAAGCCACATGATATGAAGTACATCAACTATCTCTCTCTCTCTCTCTCTCTCTCTCTCTCTCTCTCTCTCTCTCTCTCTCTCGCTCTCTCTCTCTCTCTCTATATATATATATACATATATTAATTTTACTTAAATCACTAACAGACAGTAGCTAACTATAATGGGACAATGTATATTTATAAATTGTTATTTAATGAATTAACATTGGTGGGCATCATTTGTACAAATTTCTTAGGCTACATGATGCCATAACTGTGGGGCAGATCATAGCATTTCCTGCACAGCTTTTCCAAAAAAAAAAAAAAAGCTCTATGAAACGATTCGCTGAATCGTTCAAAAAACTTAAAAACTGTTTGAATCAGTTTGATGAATTTACCGAAGTCAGAGTGGATACTGAATCATTGAATTAATGTGAACAATATAACAAGAAAAATAATAAAAACTAAAACAAAACAAAAAAAAGATCCAATGTTTTTTTTTATCTCTTGTATTTTACTGTAAAATAAATAAATAAATAAAAAATCTTGAGATAAGGAGGGCCTGAAAAAGTTTTGGAAACCTTTGTTTATTTAATCTGTGAATCGAGACGATCCAAACCAAAAAATGAAACGGACTTCGCAAATGAGAGAGAGAAGAGCGTATTTGATTACGTTAGTTAGCGTTGCTGTAAAAGCACAAGGACAATAAAATACAGTAAATAGTGCTGTTGCGTTTTGTCACGCTGTACAGCGATGGAATCCGGTCACTGGAAAAGACACATTGTTTTGAAAACATCAGAAAAATTGTTACGCTACACGAGATTAGGCAAGTTAGCCCTCATATAAACATAAGGTTTACATGTGTTATCTGACATGTTCTTAAAAATAGAGCAAAAATGTTCCATCTTTGTGATAGCATTGATGATAGAACATGATTCTATTTCTGGCGCGTGGGCGAAAGGCCTATGTTTGAATTCATTACTCATAACTTCAGTGTTTCTCACAACTTGTGACATTGTTGATGTTGCATGGGAAACAGCTGAGTAAGATCAGTGCTCCACCTATTCACCTCTTGAGGTTTTTAGAGCATGATATGATATTTCTGTTGAGAATAGAGGGGGCAGTTGACTTTATGAGTTTATGCGTTTATGCATAGCTGTCAGTCTGTGGATTTCTAGGCAAAGTTTTCTCAGATTGGATCATTTGCAGAGGTCTTTCTCATGAGTTTAGTCATTATATTCTCATGAGATGAGACAAATTTGCAGACTTTCGTTTTACTTAATGTTTCACAGGCAAGTAAAAAGCAGTGATCCTAATTGGCTTCATTGATTAATTCATATAAAATGTCTTTGACAGGCTGATTTTTAGATCTTGCTAAAGTGAAGACAGAGTATTTTGATATGGCATAAACAGTCAATTATTGTGGTTAGTTCATTTATAAGTCAGTCAGCTTTCTGTTTTCACCATTGTCTTTTGTTTACCTTTGTCAAGTTCTGCTGAGAAAAGGTTTTGTTGGATTTCTGTCAGTGGTGTCAGACAGATTTCATATTTTCAGAGAGTTTTTAATCTCACAAAACCTCAGGCAAGACCACTGATAGTTAGACATTAGTATGTGAACAGAACTGAATCTGGTCCTGATACCAGTCTAGATTTATTAGTCTGGCTTACTGTACATTGTCATGTACACAATGTATTGTATCATCATTGTTTTTGCTGTGTACAATTGTATTTGTGTAATCTTGTATGATAAATCATCTATGCTTCCAGTCTCATAATAGTGTAAAATTATTTTAACACAATTCTCTTTACATGTGATATATCAGCTTCAGTCAGACACATGCATAAGCCGTGCAGATAAAGACAAGGTTTCATGGAAGAGGATGTGTTTATGCAAGACAGTTCTTGTTCTCTGTGATGATAAAAATGTTTCTTCACTAAGTGGCTCTGTTCCCTTAGATAAAAATTCACTTCTGAGCTTCCTATTTCTGTTAGGATGCTTAAGACCTCTTAGTTTTACCAGCAGTGCTGTGAAACAACACTTTGTGTTTATGTTACAGGCTTCAGTGCATTAGATAAGAGGGATATCTGCTTGTGTTTGTGGTTCTCCTCCTGCAGCTCTGGCTGTGGAGGTGGAGGGGTGAGGCAGAGTTGACAGCTTTCCTGTGAGGAGGTTCTCCTTGTAGAAAATGACGTCTGGAGACCTGACCTTGAACTTGGTAGAAAAGGCCAGAGCATTTAGAGAGGTCTCTAATAGGAAATGCTGTGTCTTTCTGTGTGTGTATGTATGTATATGTACAGTTTTAATGCGAATGTTTGGGCACTCCTGATAATTATAATAATTTCAATTTATAGTCTGCTGGGTTTTCGTAGCAGCAACTTCATTTGGAAACATTTAGAAATGGTAACATTTCAGTTCTGAAATTTTTTGAATTGACAGAAACAATGCAATGTGAATCATAACCAAAACACACAGGTGCAAAAATTTGGGCACCCCAATGAAATAATCAGATCAGTATTTAGTAGATCCACCTTTTGCTGAAATAACAGCCTGTAGACACTTTTTATAGCCAGTGATAAGTCCATGAAATCTTGCTGAAGTTATTTTGGACCGTTCTTCCTTGCAAAATTTCTCTAGTTCAGTCAGGTTTGATGGCTGCCAAGCGTGGACAGCCCGCTTCAAATCATTCCATAGATTTTCAATGATGTTCAAGTCTGGGGACTGGGAAGGCCATTCAAGAACATTGAATCTGTAATTCCTTGGTAGATTTGGAACAATCCTTTGGGTCATTGTCCTGCTGAAACAACCAACCCTGGTGTAACTTCAACCTTTTAACTGATTCTTGAACATTGTTCTTGAGAATCTGCTGATACTGGATGAAATATGCAACCCTCAATTTTGAAAAAGTTTCCAATACCTGGGCTTATCACTGCCCCACAGCATGACGGATCCTCCGCAAAATTTTACAGTGGGGAGCAGGTTCTTCTTCTGGAACGCTGTTTTCTTTTTCCGCTATGCAAAGTGCTTCTGGTTGTGACCAAATAACTGTCTTACCGATTCATCTGTCCACAACAAATTATTTTAAAATAATTCAGGCTTTTCCAAATGCATACCTTTGCATACCTCAAAGGACTCTGCTTGCTGGTAGTCCACAGAAAAGGCTTTTTCTGCATCAGCCTTCCATCGAGCTGTTCCTTGTGCAAAGTGTGTGGACTGTGGAACACTGTACAATGATATTATCAGCAGCAAGATGTTCTTGGAGCTCTTTGGAGGTGGTCTGTGGTTTGCCTGTGACCATTCTAACCACTCTTCGCCTTTGTCTTTCAGATATTTTTCTCTGCCTACCACATCTTTCCTTCACAAGGACCTTCCATTTTATAACTATATTTATTGACATAAACACTATAACACTTTTGCATAAAACTGTATGACAAGACGAAAAAAAAATTCCATATCCATCTTAAAACATCCAGAAACCCCTTTTAAAATCAAAACCCTTTTAAATAAATATTTACATTTCCCCTATTTTCCCTTTGCTGTCATCTAATGCTCACTTAACAGGTTAATCTCTAACTATTAATAAAGTAATATTTAGCAAAACTCAAAATGAATATTCAATTTTCATATGCACATTTATATTTTGAGATGCCTAAATTCACTTGTAAATAAAAAACAAAAACTATTGATTTTTAGTTTATGGTGTTTTATTTTATAGTGTTTTATTTAGACAGAATTCTAAAATATTCAAGAAATATTCAGTAATTATATTTAACCTGAATTGTAATATCAGTGTATCAGTACTAAATAAATAAATAAATACATTTTGTGCTTTGATAAAGTTTATTAACAAATGTGTTTTACTCTGTTACATTACCGTATATGAAAAACTTTATATGTATGGTTTAAAATCACATAATATGTAATTTTACTGTAAAAATATTGTCAAATTAATGGTTTTTGGAAGTAAAAACTATGACTTACCATATAATTTGTGATAGAAAAACAACAAAGCACATTCCAAGAAGCTTGGCTGTTCAGTATATTTATTGTATTCAGATTAGAGTATTTAGTTGAGATTGTAATTGTGAGTATAAATCATTTTAAAGTAATTATTATCAGTCCCCAGCATTTTGTCCAATTTTATGAACTGAATCAAATGTTTAAATATACAATGAAATGTTCCTCTAAAGCAGCTACAATAGCGAGATTGTATTTCACACGGCTCATTCCTCCACATGTCCCCTGAGGCCTTCACAAGACCTTAAACCTCTGGCACTTATCTAATTAGCTCAGGGAAACACTGAATTATTAAAGTCGCCTAAATCATTCAGAGCATGAGCCTAATGTCTGCCGTGTTCAAAGGAGGTGGAAGGACGCAGAGCAATAATGTCACAGCCTACTGTCCAGCTGTCAGGATGATTGTTCTTATGAAAGACATTTGTCACCAGCATCAGTTACACTCTGTGTCTCTGTGCAAAGTCACCAGCATCAGTATCAGTGATACCTCGTTCAGAGTAACTTACATACATCCTTTCACATGATGCATCCTTTACATAACATCCTTTACATTGTATTTAAACTTTGAAATTAGTATTTTTTATGACTTGTGTAGAAGCCTGGGAACAATCATCATTTTTGTCCCCTTCCAACAGCTGGAAACATTTGCACTTACTTTTAATGCGTCATTGTAGACACAACCAATCGGAGGGACAAAAAAAATTAAGTAAACAGCTTTCCCATCATCCTTTTATGAGTGGTCAGACAGTCCAAAGCACTGATAGTACTTATTTAAAGATATAATGCAACAATGCTGTCAAAACCATTGATAGATTCTTTCTTAAGCAGTATTTGTCCGTTTCTTAAAGTCTTGTGAGGATGGTAAGTGGTCTCAAGTTTTGTCCCGTTGACCCTTTCCTGGCAGCAGCTGATGTTGAAGCTGGAAATTTTGGCTTTATGTAATCACTTGGACTAATATTTGTGGACGCAAACCTCTCCAAGTTCAAGTTTTTCTGGCCCGCTTGATTGATTCCAGAGAGACATCTCAAGGCTCTTTCACATGAAGCAGTGCTTCAGCGCATCTCCCAACACAAACGTCTTTCACTGCTTAGATCTCCACACCAAAAAAATTGTAGATTTTTGGTTTTGTGATGTTGTTAGTTGAATTCTAAAAACAGGAAGTGTTCTGTATGTTGTTTATGGGCCGTCCACACTGTAAGCATTTAACTGCTAGAAGGAGCACATCGAGAATGAACAGGAGATGTGCTCATAGGCTTATTTTCTCCCACACATTGTTGCTAATATAAACTCAATACAAATATGGTTATTCTGCCTCTGGGCTAATCTGATTGGTCAGTTTTGGGTGCTGTACAGTAGCTTGCCGTTTTGCTCCATAGTAGTGCTACACAATAATATATAGAAATAAGATACGTATCGTGATATGGTTGAATGTGAGGGGCAACATAATTAAATATTTTGAATCAAAAATTGAATCATAAGCTTCATGCATGAAAATTAACACCATGCTGCACTTCACTATGAAATGGCAGGGCATACATTTATTTGTCTACAAACTGACAAAATAAAAGTTTGACAGTTTTACATTTGAAAAAGAAGAATTTAAGAAGTAAATATTTGTATTGTAATTTTACAGTGTACTATCAGTTTTTTTTCTAGTTTTATTAAATTATTTTTGTGAACAGTACATTTAATAATACAAAAACATTATTTTATGGTCATTTTGAATGGGTCAAAAAGAGTGGGAATGTGCCCTAACTAAATTCATTCACTGTATGGTATGGTTACTGAAAGAGGTTTGAATTCTTTTGAAGAAATATTGTAGTTTCACGCTACAGGGCACATTCTATCAGTTGCAGTTCTGGTGACTCAATATACTGTACAACGCTACATATATTCACATCAAATACTAACTCAACATTATTTTATGTGCTTTAAAGTCTTGCTGGTTAAACATTTCATTCAAAAATTTCGTTCTGACCTGCGCTTTTTCTGAGCGTGTACACCTGAAGCACACACACACTAAAAAGCCTGTTATCTTTTGCGTCTGATTGGGCTCAACTCTGATTGGACTCAAGGTCGTAAATTTCATCTAACAGTAGGGGTGGGGGACAATAAACATAACATTCCTTAAAAGCAATTTTTTGAAGGGGACAAACATAATACAGCCACAATTGTAATGGTAAGGATAGATAAGTGAACACAGCATGTATTCATAGCACAGAGAACATGTTTAAATATGAGTTAGGTTCATAGGTTCACCACGTGATCATATTATAATTATTCAATATTTTGCGTCCCCCACATAGTATTTTAGGTTTCGTCTGGAATTGAGGACATCTCTTATTTAGATATTCAACCGTAGTAAGCCCACATGTGCATGCAAGTCTTAAAGGAGACATATTATGCCCCTTTTTACAATATTTAATATAAGTCTCTTTTGTCCCCAGAATGTGTCTGAAGTTTCAGCTCAAAATACTCCACAGATCATTTATTATAACATTTTGAAAATGCCTATTTTGAGTGGAAGCAGAAACACGCTGTTTTTGTCTCTTTAAATGCAAATGAGCTGCTGGTCCTTGACCCCTTTTCCAGAATAGAGCGGTGCCTTTACAGCTCAGACCTGCTAAAAACACCTTTTTTGGTTCTGATTATCATGTTTATCACACTGAAATCATGCATTTTAAACCATATGAGTTTAAACTTCTGATATACAGTTTTCTGAGTGCACTCCACTGTATAAAAACATAGACACTGTGTCCATGACGTCACCCGTAGTCTTCTGAAGAGCTTTTTTGAAGCTCAAAGTGGTCGGAGCGGGCCGTCGCTATCTTGGCAGCGCGTCACCGTGTGTCACTCCTGGATAATCGAAAATGGGAAAAAGGCGGGAGCTGGTTGCGGAAGCCATGCCCACCTAGCTCAACAGCAGTGTCAGCAGCAGCAATGCACCTGTCACTCAAGTGGCCACACCCTTTATTATGCAGAACTTTAAGGCTTAATATAATTCTAATGGATGAGTTATCAAAAAATTCACCCCCCTCACACAAGGGTCAAAATTAACTATATAGACCAAAATACTTTTTTAATCAGGCTATAAACATGTTTTTTTCTGCTGTAAAGTTGGGCATTTTAACATGGGGAGTCTATGGGATTGACAAATTACAGTTTAAGTCACTTCCGTGTTGGCATCATGAGAGAAAGCGGGAGGTTTCTGCTTGGTTCACACATCTGAAGCACAAGGACAGAAAGTGGCCATCACATAGCATGAGTACTAAACTAAATTCTCATTCAGTTTATGTTACAAACAGACATGAGTTACAAAAACAGTTGGTTATGTCTGTGAAGGTATACATCTGGGAAATAAACTGCATGTTTATTTTAGATCTGTGTGGCAGCAGCAATATACAGTAAATAAATCAATAAATCCAATGCTCTCTTGTCTCCTCTGAGGCTGGGTATCTAAATAGTGTTCTGTGCTCATCTGTGCAGCCAAAGACAGAACAGTTAGCATGTTTTGCTCAAACTTTTGCCATGGCCTTAAAACTGGTACATCATTGTCACTTGCGAAATCAAAATGAAGGTGCTGTGGGTGGAAACTTACAGATTAAGGGGCGGTAATATTATAATGAGATCCCTTTGCCACACCACCAAGGGAGCGAAATCAGACGTGCTCATTTTTTCAGATGCTTGCAGAAAAAGGCTTACCAAAACCAAGTTACTGGGTTAAACATAATAAAAATACATTGTTTCTTATATGAACCATGTACCCGATTATAGCACTTAAAAGCTGGAAAAGTCAGATTTTCATGATATGTCACCTTAAAAGGAACAGCAGACTAATTGTACTAAACATGCTGCCTCTTGTCTTTAAATGGATAGTTCACCCAAAAATTCAAATTCTGTTATTATTTATTCACTGCCATGTTGTCCCAAACCTGTATTTATTTCTTGTGCTGAACAAAAAAGAAGATATTTTGAAGAATGTGGGTAACCAAACAGTTGCTGGTCCCAACTGACTTTGATAGTAATAAATAAAAATAAATAAAATGGAAGTCACTGTGACTAGCAACTATCTGGTTACCCTACATTGTTTTAAAATAAATTTTGTTTCCATTTTTGGGTGAACTATTCCTTTAAAATGAGAAAACAGAAAAACTATTGTGCTGTATTGTTCAGACAACTTGCACAATAGTAGAACTGACATTTAACATTAGTTTGAATTGTTTCTTGTAAAGAGTATATATGTTTATAAAAAAAAAAACATTGACACAAGTCATGGGAAAGTTCTGTCACAGCAGCATAGATAAATGAATAGTTTACAGTGACGGACATAAACAAATATTTAGATGTTCAAGAGCAGCTGAAAGCTTGTCTTTAAAGCAATTCAAGTGAATTTAATTTTTATTTTTTCTATTATGGCATACTAAGACTTTATGAAAATAACTGGAAAACTGTGAAGTAAATGAATGTAGAACGAAGTAAAAACAATTGACATAAAATGACTTTACAAATCTCGCGGCGTTGAGGCAAGCATCCTGCTTTAACCTTGTTAATATGCCTCCCTCCCCCGCTTCATTTCAATTAAGAAAATTACTTTTTAGTTCAATTAACAATAATTCATGCTTAACTGAATAAAATTTATTAAACAATTAAGGCAAGCACCGAGAGATTGTGAGCAATGTGATTAGAAGACGACATTGTAAGCTCCTGGTGGAAGGCAATGTGAAAATGTTGCCTAGGATGAGAAAATGAAAGAAAGGAAGTACAAGGTGAGTATATAAGAGACTGTCATTGCCTCCGTTTTTCTTGATCTATAACAGATAAATGTGCCACCATGGCTTAGAATACAAAGATAGCATCCTTCCTTCCCCTTGGGCAATGTCTTGCCTTTCAAAAACTATTTTAACCATATTCTCCTCTTTGCAAGGATATAATGAGCACAGGCGCTGTCTGAGACACGTGTGCCAGCTTAATTTAAAGCTTGTTTCCCTTGAAGAACACATTTAAATATGTTCTTTGTTTTAAGTAACTGTTCGCTCGCTCTCCTAATCATGGCGGCCCAACTGAAATGATTTACGCATCCACAATTATTGGATAATCCCCACTGTCATTACTCCAGGCATCTGCTCTGTCACAGCGCTAAGAGCTTTTGGCTGCGCTTCTGCGAGGTTATTGTGCTCTCCTGTAGGGAGAGCCGACCTGCCGTCATTCCACAGAGTTAAACTCTATTTAAGTCAATTGAATAAAATTAGGGTTTTAACGGATTAGAATGTAGAGGTTGTTTGTGTGGGTCAACATTAATGTTACCCATGAGCATAAGTCTTGACAGTGGACACTGAACAGCCAAAGATACTGAGGTTTAGGCCCCTTACCAAAATTCCGTGGTTGCTGTACTGTTGCTGTTACAACTAAAAAAAAATCTCAATAAATATGGGAAATTTTCAGAAAGTCTGATTTGAAAATTTGAAAATGGATTTTTTTTTTTTTGTTAATACAAAGTTACATGGTTGCTTCTTTTTATTTTCTATGCTCCTCTAGATGCCCTTTCTTTATTTAATATTTCTATCATATAAAGGCTATTCATTCATCATCCCTCATTCAGCCTATCAAGCCCTTTCTTGAAGTTTATATTGCTTAATGTCCTTGAAGTTGTCTCTAAACTAGAACTCATAACGTTCCCGTAATATTTCAGTCTTTTAATTTTTATTCTGGAATAAGTGCTTTCAAAATCTCTTATGTACCTATTTGTTTTCTTATTATCTCTTGATGTGTCAGTAAGACATTTGCTCTCCAGTGTGGATGAATTACAGCAGGGATTTGGATGACTCTGGTCCAGCAGTGAGTGATTGAGATGAATGATCTTGTATTGTCATCCATTTTGTGCATATGATGGGGGAACACATTGTGACCCTCCACTCCAAGCCACTGGAGGCCACGCTGGCAAAGGGGAGAAATGATGATTAAAGACGGAAGAGCCCAATTGCAGAATGTGGTTTAATGAAGCCCAAATGAAATTAATAACCCTGGTGTCCCAGCAGAAGACCAACACAAATGAAAATATGTTATGGGAGCTTAGCGTCTCCCTGATTGTTCATGTTTCAAGGTGATAAGGATGTTTGAAAGTTTTGCCCAGTAACCCAGAATTTGAAAGAGTTCTGCTATAATTAAGTAGCTGACTAGACAGTAAAGGACAAACTAGTTCTGCAGTAGAGAAATTATTGTCCTGCTTGGATTTATAGGGTACAACAAGAAAAACGCCATTTTAAAGGAACTTTTCTTTATTTATTTAATATTTCAATTGTTGTTTTTCATTATTACTGTATGATACTTCTATTTGTTTATTTTAAAATACATCTATATTCCAAAAAAAAAATCCAAATAAAATAGTATGGCAATAAAAATAAACAAATAATTCTATTTTTTTATGTAATTAATTATTACATTTTATTTTGATGCAAAATTTCTATAGTCCATAAGCTCATTTGATCTTAAATGTTTATGTGAGCCAAAACAAATTGTCTCGAGAATGTCCTGCTTTATCAATATTTATTTAATATTTAATTTAAATGGATATTTTTCGGCATCAGAAAACATTTTTTTCTGTAGTGTATAGGGACACTGTAAAAATAATGTTTTCAAAAATGTAAAATAAAAAAAAAGAGTACCATTGAAGTTTATTTTATTTAATTTTTTTTACAAGAAAATGTTATTTCTGTCTTCAAAATGTCCTGTTTAATTCAGTATGTTACTTGTTGTTTCTTTCTTGTAATTATTTGTGAAATTTACTAGCAATTTCTGAGGGAAAATTGTTTCAAAGGAAATCCTATACCTCATTTACCCCCACAGTGTATCCATAGTTTTAGTTGTGATCTGATCTGATCTCTTTCACTTAAGAATTACTTATTAATTTGGTCCCGACCAACTGGTTAATGAACAGTGTGCCCTAGTTAGCTATTATTGCTGAACGTGCATTCCAGTTACTGATCACAAAGAAGAGACCACTGGGACAGTGCATATACTCTCAGGAATCAAGATAAGTCCCTCATTTCAGGGAAGGTGTCTGATAATGTTTGAAGCATGGTGGAAAGCAATTCATGTGTGTGCGCGCAATATGGCTGAGCCTCCTGACTCTCTGACTGAGTGGATGGGCTCTCCAGGCTGCTAACAGCAGGGGAGAGCAGTGATGAGCTCATTCCTGTCCTACTGGCAGGAAGGAAGCAGCAGACTCCAGACTCACAGCCCCCAGGCCTCAGGTGCTGCTGCACTTCTCATTTAGCTCCTGGCTGCTTTGAGAACACACCAGCAACCAACACAGGCACATAAAAACTTGCTCTGAGATGATCAGGATCACCTGCAACAAACAAAGACCACTAAACTGAAGACGTGTTTTCTGCTTATACTTCTTATTTCATTTGTACCCAATAGGTTTTCAATATTAGGATGTATATCAGTTAGCATGGCCCATTGGCCCCTGCTGGTAAAGGCTGTAATTACACACTTTGTATATATATGCTAAAAGGTGATTGGTTTCTGTAAATGAAAGGGTGTTTTGTTTATTGTCTGTACAATGAGATTAGCTTCGCGTCATTTAATGCGCACTTAAAGGTTATCTATAAAAACACTAATAATTAATAACACTGTAGCAATCTTTAGCAAATCTCAAAATGAATCTATTTGAGTTCATGGGTCTATATGAATCCATTTTCATAAACTATAAAAATTGATACCATATAATTGTTACCTTAAAGAGATATTTCAAACCTTAATCCATAAAAAGTAATTTTGCTGGTATAAATGAATTTATTTAGGTTGATTCAGTGATATTAAATAATGTTTTGACTTCAGTAAAACAAGTTAATTTAGATTTAAGATATTTAAGTGAACTGTACATTATAGTGTTGTGATGCCTAATTTTATGTGTAGCATTCAAAAACAATTGATTTCAGTTTTTAGTGATTTTTTTTTTTTTTATAATGTAATATACAATTTTATAATCAGCTTTTTATCGTTTATCAGCTGTAATGTGAAAATAATTATTGGCCTATTGTAAAGGCCAGAACTTAATATTGTGCGTCCTTTAACCATCGTTGGCATGGACCTTAAAATGGATATACAAGTTGGCCAGATAGTGTAAAAATATCAAAGCATGTTAAAGATGGTTACAAAATAACACAGAATATATTATTTTTGGAATATTTTGATATTTATGAACAGTCTACAAGTAGTCTTTTTCCTATGCTGTCTTTATATGATGCTAACTTAAATGCATATTCAAAAGCTGCCACAGGGTGGATGAGATTTATTAACACATGGGCATGACTTCAGTATTTAGCAATGTTTCTAAGAGCAACTCTACCCTGTGAATATGACTGTAATGCACCTTTTTGGCAGTGTTAGCGTGAGAGTGAACAGTGAAGAGGATCTGAACTCGCAGGTGTTGTCACCTCAGGGAACAGACGACAAAGACACCTGACAGGATACACATCTCACCTATTGTCACGTGTCTATTACACTGAGTCTGATGACGATGATGGTTCCCTACAAGACTTCAACAAAAACGGTTGAGGGGGCATTTGTTTACTCTTCGTTATCACAAGCTTTGCATTTGTGAAATATCACACCGGAGCAGAGTTAAGCAGTTTTCAGTTTTTCTTCATTTGCACACAATCTATACCAGTTGTATATTAGGGCTGTCAAATGATTAATCACGATTAATCACATCCAAAATAAAAGTTTTGTTTACATAATATATGTATGTGTACAGGGTATATTTATTATGTATATATAAATACACACACATAAATTATATATTTAGAAAATATTTACATGTATATACATTCATATATTTATATTCTTATATTTTATATTATATATAAATATATTTAATATATAAACATAACATATTCTTCTTAAATATATACATGCATGTGTGTGTATTTATATATACATAATAAATATACACACATATATTATGTAAACAAAACTTTTATTTTGGATGTGATTAATCGTGATTAATCATTTGACAGCCCTATTGAATATATATATATATATATATATATATATATATATATATATATGAATTGTTTTATATATAGTTATATCCAGTTTTACAACTTTGTCACCAAGAATAACACTACGCTATACACAATAAAACAAACTGTAATGATTTAAAACAGCTTCACAGTTCAAATAATATGATGTTTTAATGGTAGAATGAATTGTTTTTATAAAATAAGCTTCACATTTCTAATCAAAAATCATTATACTCAAAAATAAAACCTTTAAAATTGAAGACACTTAAATGTCTTAATTTCTTAATTGAACCTGGACTATTGTAGACACTTAAATGTCTTAATTTCTTTACACAATTTTTGTGCAGGTCTTCACTGTCCTTTACAGGTGTCACACTTTCTTCCAGCATTAGCTACATCTGATAAAGAGCTGGTCAGTTTGGCACAAAATTTCTCTATTATGAGATTAATTTACAGCTGTACCACCTCCCCCACCACCCCGATTGGTTTTACCTTCGCCGTCATTCACTGTTAGTGCAAGTGTGCTGCTGCTAATCACAGCCATGTCCTCATCTGCCAAACAGTCACATCGCTAAGAAGCTCAGCAGTGAAGCTCCTGCCAATTTTAGTGCCACTCTTGGTGGCAGCAGCAACACCTGTGTCATCTGAGACTTCTGACCCGCGGTCTGTTTTCCCTTTTCTGTCTCCCCTCCCCTCCCTTCCCTCCCTCACTCACTCTCTCCATTGTTTGTCTTTTCTGCTGCACAGCACAACCTGAATCACACACAACAAAATGCTTTTTGTGGTTTTGGAAGCAAAAAGAGAATGAGAGATAGTGAGTGGGGGAAAGAGAGAGCGAATGAGTGCCAGACCTGGGAAGTTTTTCTTTCTCTCAGGTGACTGGAATGCCATCAAGGACACGACTTGCAGGGAAGCCCTTGCAGGTGTTGTTTGTTGAGTTCTCAGCAAAGGCCTCTGGTTAAGGTGTCAAAAGACGACCTGGCTAACCAGTTTTAACTGTGTGTATGTTGTGTGTCATCGTGTGATGGGCTGTAACTGATTTGGGATCATCTGCCAGTAATTCTCAGCCCACGTTCTCCAAAGTCTGGTTGTTTTTTCAGTATTTTTTTTTGTATTAAACAAAACAAATTGAACGCATTCTTCTAGTCTGGCAAAAGTTATGTTTTCTGTAAAGGGTTTTAGACTAATTTAATGAGAAGTAAATGTAAAATTTATTGAAATATTACATTTTGCCCACAAGACTTTGGTGAACCTGAAAAGTCCTTAACAGTTTGATATCCATATATACACCTAGATCACTAGATCACAAACTTTTCAAACCCATTGGACCCATTAAACCATAAAAGAAAAAAAAAGGACAAAAGTGAAAGTACTGCATAATTCTAACAGTGTTTAAGGCTAAAGTTAATGTGAGTGTGAGTAATGAACATATGATTCAGGGCTCGACAATAAGGACTGCTATTTTAAAAATTCAAAGCCATTTTAAAGCATTCAAGCAAGATGTGAAAGACAATATTCAGTACTGGTCGCATTGTGTTCTGTGTATACAGTGCACATTCTTGCACTTGAACAGACAAATACATACAAAAGTATGTCAAAATACGGTCTTGGTGAGTAACTTTGAAGCTTTAACAGTGATTAATCCATATTTAATTTATATAGTGGAGTACAGATGCGCCGGTCGACTGCCCATTCTTTGTTTATTTCAACCAATTTCTGTTCTGGGCTTGCACACAAAATGCGCCGCAATCATTTTCCAAAATGTCATTTGTGTGGAAATTTTACGAAGTGTGTAAATGGCTTTTACTAGAGGCCAGAGACAATGAAGATAGACGCAAAGAGGAGAAAATACTGCACAGACAGAGAAAGATCACTGTTCACGATGTACAAAATATTGGGGGGGGGGGGTGCTTAACTTTGAATTGGGGTTTATGTGCATGTAACTCTGTGGGGAACTGACTGTTTTCTGAAAAGTTTATATGGTGTTTTCTTTTCATCTTGCCTGTGTATAATGCATTTAAAGTAATTTTTAAGGGGAACCTGCCCTAGAAGACATGTGAGATTTATAGGGTCTCAGGTGAAACGTCTGAGAAACGTGAGTTAAGCTAACACATTTTCATCACAGAGTAAGGTAGAAAATATACTTTAGTTTCTGCACTGTATAAATGATATGTCAATTAGCACTGAATCATTCATATACTTTATTTATTTATTGCCAGGAGATGACTTGAAAAACACATAAATCATACATTGTCGCAATTGTGTGTTTATTGTCTTCATGTTTCATCAGTCAAAACATTTCTGCTTTTCATTCAGCTTAGTTTCAGTGATCGCTAGATGCCTTTGTCCATATTTGGGATTACCTGGCACGTCATAACTGGACACCCTGCGTCCCCTGTGTACTCCAAGCCCATGTAATTTGGCATTTTCTCTCAAAAGAAATCTTGCCGTCACCGGCGCATTATGATTGTTGGAGTAGTCTGGGCCACGAAGGATCCGTTTGTTTGAAGGATGCATTTCGAGGCTTCATTTATTTGAAGGAGTCTTTGAAATGGGACAGCATTCGTTGCACCCCTGTGACACATTCAGTCTTCAAATGCAGCCTCTGAATTGGGACACAGCTAAAGTCTCAGTTATATGAGAAATAAAGTCCCAGTTATTGAAAATAAAGTAACAATTACCTTTTCATTCATTTATTTATCTATCTTTCTTTACAGACTTCCATATTGTCTGCATTTTGAACAAATAAGGAGGCAAAATTATTTTGAGAGCCATTTTAAGAACACCGACTTTGTACTAAGTGAGCCCTCGAAACTATGAACAAAGAAACATCAGAGTTAATTCTGTCTGTGGATTAATTATTTTGTGCTTCTAGTGTTGTTCCTCTCTTTCTCTTGTCAATGTATTGATGAAACAATTTTTTTTTTTGGCATTTTCTTTCTTTTGCAATTAGAAAATGTAAATCAAGCAGGTGCTGCTGGCACCATTTGGAATTTGTATTTATTTTACCTGAGGCTTCAGATCCTCCCTCTTTCTCGACATTACACCATAGAGAAGCCGACACACACACACACACACACACACACACACACACACACACTCCGCTAGCAGCTTGTTGTTGTCAGTGCAATCACGGCGCCTCTCGTCTGTAGACTCAACCCGTTCTGACAGCCCCTCAAGATACTGTGGTCAAGGTTACTCTTCCATCATCCTGCCATTTTCATCACTTGAAACAATGCCACTACACAAAGATTTGAGCTCTGCTCACGTTTTCTCATTCTGTCACAATGTTTAATGTGCTGTAAATAACTTCAGAAATCGAATTCTTTTAGTCTAATATTTTATTTTAGTTTGTTTTTTATTTTATTTTTATTTTTTGTTGCATGTTTTGGTTTGTTTTTTGATTTTTTGATTACTTTTTTTTTTTGCTGTGTTTTTTGTTTTGGGTTTTGTTTTAATCTTTTTATTTTGTGATTTTTGTTTTTCATTTCTTTTATTTATGTTTTTTTTTCAAATTTCCTTACACATTCTCACAAGTTTGAAAACACTGCTTAAAGTAGTGTTTGAAACTGAAGAATTCACATCGCTTAACTATTTAGACTCACGTTAAAATACCTATGAACTGTTGGATCTGGATTACTGCTAATATTCTGTGTTAAAACATTGATCTACTTTCTTAAATGTAGGGCATGTAAATAGAATTAAACAAAGACACTAACAACCAAACAAACACCTTATCATTATGATAATATTAGGACAGTTGAAAGTAACTTTTTTCAGGGCAAATAAAATTTCAGAGGCCCACTGCTAGGAATTAGAGCCATCAGGAGTGGTTTATGTGCACAGTACTTATCTCTTTGTGTTTTCATGTACGGCCTTTTTTTATTCCACTGGCAAGAGTCTTATTCCCACCAGCTGTCGGAATGCATAAAAAAACAGGCTTGTTGTTAAGTCTAGAGCTTAAGTCGCTGCCAAAAAGAAAAGCGTGCCGAATAACGGTATTAATTCTGTGATTTGAGCCACCACTCACACCCGCATTTAAAAGTGCTTAAAAACTAGCAGCTGGTGTCAACAAGGTAATAAAACGAGACGCAGGGGAGCACTCAGTGCGATTAGCGTGTGCACGCGGGACACCCGCGCAGGTTTAAACAGTAGCAGAGGCGCGTGCTACTCGCAGGCGGGCAAACGTTCTGTGTGGAAGACAACGGCCCCTCTGTCACCCGGAGAAACTTTCTCACCCCGTCTTATGCTACATTACAATAGCTCCCACCGTCATCTTTCTCTGTTTGTTTTGCTAGCTCATAAAAGGCTCACTTACAGTACAACCCAAAGTCCAGAATTTTTTTCATAGCACTCTAGAATTTTTCTCTGATCCTCTGCACCTGTGAAATATTTGTTATCTAAATGTACACAAATGGTTGGAATTAAGGCAGTTTGATGTGCACAGCCGTTCGGGACTAACATGATTAATTAGGAGATAAACTAACCTCAGTTTCACCTTGGTAAACACTAAAAAGAGGGAAATATCAGAGCTATGGCCTAGCGCCTAGCATACATGCGCCTACATACTGAGCTGTGAATCTAGCTTGCAACATGTCCAAATGCCTAATGCTCTACCCCTCTTTTTGTATTTTGGTCCTTTCTCACATTCCATTAAAGTGGCAAAAGGCCAAAAAGACACTATGTGGTTAGAAATCTTTACACTAGGATGAGAATTACAGTATCTCTATGGCAGTGAATGTTACTATTGTATCATATTGTAACAGTTGTCATTTAGATATGTAGTGGGGGTACAGTATAAAGGAAACGGGCTTAAGTTGTCTTAAGTTTTATATATCAATATATCAGTATAAAGTCAAGATTATAATTATTTTTATAATAATAATAATAATAATTATTATTATGATTATTAATTGTAATATTATCACTCTTTTTCTCTAGCAGTGCTTAGAAATAATTTTTAAAACTCAATATTTTGTAAATTTCAATATTATTTATTTAATCAATCAATCAATCAATCAATCAATCTGGTGGATTTCATTCAATTTATTATCTACAATTTGTCATTGCAAAAACAATGTTTTGCTATTATTATTATTATTATTATTATTATTATTATTATTATTATTATTATTATTATTAGTATGTCTTTGCTGTTTTGTTATTGTTTTACAGTTTACATTTAGCTGAATTGCCATTTAATGGCATTCCATTATGACAGCTTACCACATATACACTGTAAAAATGAAATTTTGAAGTATAAAGACTGAAATAGTATTTTCTAGTAAAACATACTTCAATAATCTATACTTATACACCAAATTATTTACAGTGTAGTGTTACATTATGCCCCACTATTTTATTGACAGTCTCATTTGGAGTATAACCATATGTTGTAAGATATCGTTTATTATGGCGTATTTGGTCATATTAATTTCTCCAACCATTGCTTCTCTCCTCTCTACCTACAAGCAGCATGACGACCATATCTGCTCGGCAGAAATACGCTATGTATAATTCATTTAACAGATTATCTTTAGAATAGATTAATACAATAACGACGGTGTGTGAAAGGTCATTTCAAGTACAGCTACCTATTTAAAGTAATGATCCCTGTGTAACTGTATAAAGCTTTCTGACATTCCACATACTGTAGTTTACTGTGCGTGTTCAAACACTTGAGGGGGAGGGTTCCTTCAGACGTTACAGAGTGAAAATATGTGGGTGGCCTGTTTTACATTAATCAACTGATGTGTAAAGGACAAAGACCCAAATTATAAGTCAGTTTTGACAAGAAACAGATGCCCCCAAAGATTAATTGATTCGATCGAAGGGTTGAAATAAGAATAATTAGACATTTCAATTATGTCTGGCAATGAAGGTCAATAGAGGTTGATGGGAAAAGAAAATGTTTTATTAATTACGCTAAGGGAGCCGTTTGGATTAAGGCTAGGGCACAAGGATTATTTCCTGATTCAATAAATTGCTTTTCATCACCATTTCATCACATTTCCTTATATTCTCTAGAGGCATGTCTGGGAACGATGTTTACTGTGAGATTGTTCAACAAACCTGCACCAGACTCCGATTTAGCACATAGTACCGGATCCACCCAGGGGACCCAGTCCAGACACAGCTGTTCTTTGTGCTGCGGTGGGCCGTACCTGCAATAGAGGCTGCGTGGGATTTGATCCATTGCCGAAAGACCGTGCCACCAATTTTTTATTTATTAAATTATTTATTTTAAGTCGAGGAATATGATAATCAACCTGGTTTGATAGGGTAATTAACTTGGCTAAATGAAAATCCCATGAGATGAAAGGACGGAAAACAGATGTTCCATTAAAGAGGAACCCGTCTCGTGAAGGAGTGTGTGAAGATAAAGGGAGCGCGTTGAGTTGTGCTGGCAGCGCTAGTTGACTAAACACCTGAGTTTGTGGTCATAATGCTGCTCTTTTGTTGTTAGGGGGCCTTTATTTGAGTTCAGCTGCACAGTTTACCCATTCCTGGGTTCGAAGTTGCATTTACAAAACTTAGGGAAGATGAATATGGTTTAGGACAACAATATTTCACTTGTATTCAAAAGGGTTTCAGTAAGTGGTTCCTAGGAATCAAACTTGTGGTATTACTAGCTTTTCCAGTTTACCAGTATAATCTTATTTGGAAATGAACTTTTTGGTTTGCAGTATTAAGGACAATATTTTAAGACCATACACAGCAAACGTTTTACAAAAAGTTGATCAAAATACAAAAAAAAAAAGGAATTTTGTGAAATATTATTGCAATTTTAAATAACAGATTTATATTTTAATATACTTTAAAATATAATTTATTCCTGTGAAAAAAAGCATTTCCTCCAGTCTTCCGTCACAATTCTATCTAATATGCTGATTTATAATCAATGTTGGAAACATTTTTGCTGCTTCATATTATTTGGGAACTCACACACACATACATACTTACACACACACACACACACACACACACACACACACACACACACACACACACACACACACACACACACACACACACACACAAATCAGAGCAGAGAAACTTGTTGTTTATGGCCCGCTGCCCAGCGACTTTTAATAATATAATAGCTTTGATACTGGAATGCTCTTTTACAGTCTTTGGGATCGTTACATTATATTACTCAACAACGAGGAGGTAAAATCGCTGTTTATAACTAACTAAACTCACAGCTTCATTTTTGTTGAAAGAGATGCACATATGCAGGTAATTCACAAATGCAACTTTCATCTCTCTCCCTCTCTCTCTCTCTCTCTCTCTCTCAAAATTTCCATATTTTTTACATAAAAAACAGTGGACTAATATTAAATGATTTGCAACTTCCACATCTTACCTCAATGTCTTGTTTAAACGTTAAACTCACGCTTCACGTTTGGCCACTTTTAATTATTGGGGGGGACTTTTCCCCCTCAGTGTCTATGGTGGTTATGGCCCTGATATAAGGCACTCATAAGCACCAGTGTTATGATATATATTTTAGATGCTTTTTTGTCAATTTGGAGCTTGCCATCAACAGCTATTTATTGAGTGGCTGGAATACTCTTTAAGAAAATCACTTTTGTGTTCCACGGAAAAAAAGAAGGCATTAAAGTTTGGAATGGCATTAGGGTGAATGAATGATGAGAGAATTTTATTTTTTGAGATAACTAATATTTTAAGCTGGGACCAGAGAGAGAGAGAAAAAAAAAAGACAACACAGTAGCCGTAAGACCTAAGAGAGGGCTATCAACATTCATGTTCTGTGACTTTGATTTTTGCATTTTTTAATCTTTTCTAAAACTTTGTTCTATTTTATAGTTTATTTATGTTTATGTCTTCACTAAGGCACAGAGTGTCTTTCTGTCAGAGGGTGGGATGAATGAACAGACTGACTTCACCGGTTTGCTGTTGACTTGGTGGATGGCAACATCAGTGGCACAACCAGAGGCAAAGTCACACTCCACGGCAAACTCACACGGAGTGAAGCCATCTGCTGCTCTCTCACAACTTTGGAACAAACACACAAAACTGTCAAAAGTTCCCCACGTTCGCCTTCTCCTTCACTCTCTTTCTCGCACTCTCTCTTTCCCATCCCTTTCTCGCAGACTCAGTAACACTATTTCAAGTACACATTCTAAATTAAGTCAGATGTGTTTTGAGAAATGTCATTGTATTGTGTGTAATCTTTTGCCCTCTGACGCTGCAGGTTCCCGTTGTTGTAAAGTGGGATGACAGTGCAGCTGGAAATTAAATCTGGATTTTTCCAGCATTTTAATTTTCCCACTGTAGTGTAAGGAGAACAAGACAAGCAATGATGTGTCGGTCCACACACCACAACATAAACACTCATACTTTATGAGTTGCTCTTGTTGCACCTATGCTGCATTTCATTCAAATCAGCAAGTCAGAATTGCCAAATTCCTCTGATAGAATCCCACTTGAGGTTCCAATTTAGAAATGTGTGTGGAAATCTACATCTGCCAGGATTCAGGTGTATGGCATCATAACACAGCGGTAGCCAGGAAGATGTTTACTACTTTGATGTAAACATTCACTTTCAGAAAAAACAAAACAACTGAGTCAAAGTTCAGAAATTCTGTGATAATAAAAGCTGTTGATGGTAAATGATCACCTGTTGACAACTGTGCATCTGCAGAACAAATGCTAACACATTTAGCATGTTGTTGACAGTCGAACACATGCAAAGCTAATGTTAACGTTAATGAAACGAAACAGGATGTCAAAAAACAAAAAATCAAATAGGAATATACTACCATTTAAAATAATTAAGATTTTATGATTTTTTACAAATAAGTCTTTTATTGTAATAGAAGTCTCTTATATCACTTATTACAATAAAACATTACTTTTTATTACTTCTATTGTAATATATATTCAGCAGCCATTAAAAGTCACATGATCTTTCAGAAATCATTCTAATTTACTGATTTGGTTATCGGTATTATTGATACTCAATTTATTATGGTTTTTATTTTTATCAGTGTTGAAAAGTTTTTGCTGCCTAATATTTTGGTGGAATTTTTTTTTTTTTTTTTGGTGAATAGAAAATACAATAGAACAGCATTTATTTGAGAGATTGTTTGGGATTTTTTTGTGACACATTTACAATGTCTTTTGATCAATTTCATTAAAAGAAAATTATGAAAGCTTACGGTTTAAAACATGAGTGCTAGAAATACTAGTAAGCATTAAAAATTATTTTAATATAATTTTTTACCATAGATAGTATGGGTACACACAGTACCAGCCTTTCAAAACAGTCTGAATGTTGTAATAAATATTGCAATTGCCCACTGTTCCCACATACATGAAATATTGTGACAGGTTAGCATGTTTTATCAGTATCACCAGAAACCCTGTGGTGAACATTTCTGAACTTCCTCATCATTGAAATACAGCACTAACAGAAGTTATAAATCACATCAGTGCAGGCCTTCCTCTTCCATGATGCGAAGCATTATGTATAACTCATTGTTAAATGTATTGCCCCAACTGGATCTGTGAACTCTTAATCATATTATTCTTTATACAATCATCTGAAAGCAGTTTGTCTTGTTGTGAAAGAACAATTTTTACCCATTAAGAAGTTAACTCTTCACATCAACTACCCGATCCTTCAGGAAGTAGCAGTTAATGTTTAACTGGCAAACTCCCATTACAACTTTATGAACATTCACCATATCATGCTTTACTTTACATTTCTGGCCACAACTCAGATTTTCACTTTTGTCCAGTTTTGTTGGTTTATGCCAGTTCTGTTCTCGTGGTGGTCTAATGTATAATGGACCAACATAACTGAGCAAGGTTAACTTGGTGAAGCTGTTTGAATAAGAAAGTCTTGCTAACCACCATGACGGAGATACATGGGGTCAAGGTTGGACTACTTAGCATGTTCCAATTTACCCTTGCTGGTAGATGCCATAACTACATTATTCTGCATGCAAAAAAAGAGCATATTTCATTTCCACAATACTCCAATTAATATACAATGTAACCCTTCACCAGGTATTACAGAATTCCTTGGGATCATTTTACATGCTGTTTTGTCTTTTCAAAAGAGTAAGTATAATACGTTTTTGTGTTTAAAAATGTATGATTTACGGGACTGCAATAAAAAAAAAAGCAAGGTCTTGAACACTCTTAAACTTGAGCGCCCGGGGAGCAGTTGGGGGTTCAGTGCCTTGCTCAAGGGCACCTCAGTCGTGGTTTTGCCAGCCCGAGACTCGAACCCACAACCTTAGGAGTCAAACTCTCTAACCATTAGGCCATGACATCCCCTTATTTTTCTGTATCAGATATACTTATCAATCTTATGCTTACATTTGTTTTTGATTTATAGCTAATTGCACACTAGTGAAATGCTGTTGTTGTTATCATAAGTAGTCTCTCTGGAACTGGGTTTTAGCCACTTTCCTCATGTGTTTTCTTGTTGTCTTCAGTGAGACCTTTTATCTTTTGTTGACCATGCACTGCTGCCATGGAAACACTTATAATAGTTCTTTTAAAATCTGCAGGGTACTTGCTGCACAGACCAAAGAGCGACACATTCCTCAGCAGTTCTTCTTCCTGCCTCGTTTGCTCTCATTCTCACGCTCTCTCACTTTCTCCATATGTGGAATCTCATCCGCTAGTCCAAAGAGCCTTTCAAGCAGAAAACACTAAGGGTTTATGCTGGAGAAGGATTTCCTTTACAAAAGTCAATCATTATCATGAGTAAATGTTAAACAGAAGTCACCCCCACCCCTACTGCATGCCATGCCTCTAACTTCTTGGTGTTCTTGTTGACATTTGGAGGGCTGTGACAAAGCTCTCCTTTCACGTGGTCCCGAGCTCGTGGGAAATGCTGGTGTATGTCGCAAATGCAACTTGGCACCATCTGCCACCCAGCCTGGGAGCGGATGATAAAGTTAGCATGATCATCGCTAGCGTCTTCGTCCCACTGCATCCTCCTCCTTTTCAGTGCTGGCCTCTTCCAGGAAGTGTGTGTGAGTCAGACGTCCAGCTGAGTGCGGCTGACCAGACTTGGCTCCCATGAGGGCCCTGTGGGAGGGGAAACGGGGAGAAATCAGAGGATGGGTGGGTGAAGGGATGTAGTGTGGTTGCAGGTGGTTGACTACCACAGGCCTGCACAGCACAGAGGGCTCGAGTTTTGACAATTTTTTTTTTAAAAGTGTTTCCAGTGATATGTAATTCTGTCCCAAATAAAGTGACAAAAGCCAATCTGCACATACTTGAAGGAGCGGGATTTTAGGCCAAATACATTTCGCCATGGACTGGGCTAACCAGTGTGACGTGGCAAAATTTTAAACCAAAATTTCCTTTTGCATGTTGCGGGTGTTTGATTCTGCCATCAACATCAAGATTGGAATAATCTTTTGTTTTTCTATTATAATTTAAATTTTTCAGAAGATTATTATTTCTTAGAAAAGTTATTATACTGCTTGTATGTTTGTATATGTAAGGGATAATGAGGGGTCCTGTTCACCCTGTCGGGGTTTAAATATTGATTTGAGTTGAATTATTTAAACGCAAAGCTTCCATGAAGACAGCAGTTGCGAGCAAGCAAATTCAAACTAGAAAGACATTTAAGGGAAACGGTGCAGTCAAACAACTTATTATACAACATTTCACCACAAAAAAAGTAATTAAGGTAATAATAGAATTAAGTCGAAAATGTTTTAAAACCTTACCAGTTTGTTAGTTCTCTTATCCATTACAGCGTACAAAACAATCGTAGCAAAATGGCAGCAGTTGCGTTTGTATGAAATGAGAGTGATTCCGCGATACCAGGATGACATAATTAAATAATTGTACACCATTTTGAATCGAGTTTTAATATTTTAATAGCTAAACAAACACAAAGCTTCTACCAAGAGAAAATAGTTCAAGCAAGAGTACAGCGCCGACTGCGTTATTAGCTTTTACCAGTTGTTATCGAGGGATAACATACCTCAGAATGTCGCGAACGAACAATCAGAATCAAGTATTCCACAGAGCCGTGTAATAATTATGCTTATTATATTTTCTTTATTTTATGATATGATTAGAATTATTTGAAAAACTTTTGTTCCACCAAATAAGTCATGTCGTCAAACTAACATTCAGAGAAAACAAACAAACTAATAAAATAAACATAAAACAGGAAATGTCGTACAGAGGACACCTGCGGAAATCTTATGACTGTGTGTTAAGGTCAGTAAGTCTCATAAAATTTTTTATAATTTACCATTTTTTATGACAAGGCAAGGTTAGTTTGTGTTGTAAATTGTTATGTGGTTTGACTCTTGAAAAACAATGTCATATGTGAACATATTTGTAAAAAACTAACAAAACAAAAATGTTTTAACTAAAAAAAAAATTATGCCATGACTACTTTTTTCAAAAACACTTTAAAATGTTACATCATTCTGTCCTGACTGAAGTGACAAAACCCAATTTGCACATATTTGATAAGTGGGATTTTCAGCCAGTGAGATTTTGCTGTGGGCGGGGCTAGCTAGTGAGACATGATAGTGTTTTAAAGTGAAATGTCCTTTGGCATTGCGAGCTAGTTAGGAGGAAAAAAAAAACTCAGATTAACATGGAAACAGGAAGATGGAAGTTTTCTGGCTTGCTGATTTGCCCCTGGTTAGGACATGTGTTTGATTGGCAGTTCTTTACTTTTTATTAGATGCTAAGTTATGATAAATGACAATCATTTCGCTTTTATCACATTTGTTACTTTTTAATTTCAGGGCGACGAACAGGCCATTTTGGTTTAATTTCACCTGTTATTAATTTCTTAGATTTCTGATTTGTATCTCAATGTAGTCATGACTAATCTTTAATTGCTGCTGTTTAGGCCGCAGGAGGAGGTTGATTAGCTGACTGGATTTCCTGGGCTCTTTCCTGTATGTGTGGCAATGGCCACTCATCTCTGCTGGCAGGGACTAGGAGCAAAGAAGCGTCAGGAGATATTTAATTAAGACAACAGTTCAATTAACAGCTCAATTAGCTGAGGTAATTAGAAGCTCTGTTGGAACAAAAGCCAGCATACTCAGTGGGTCCCTGTGCAGAAGCAGGGTGGCTCAATTCTGCCATCAGCAACATAATCCTGTTTAAGCACTGGACTGAATTTTCACCTTGAGTGCCTGGACTGGGAATCTTGTACAAACCTGCAAATTAGACATGCTAATTTCTTGAATGCTTTGAGGATGTTTCTGTTAAACTGAGTAAACTTTGGATTGGCATGGTGTTCTTTTCGTAACAAGATCCATAAATAGCCATCGGTTTGCTTTGGTTTGACTAAGCTGTTTGTGTTTTGACTAAACTATCTGTGCATGACTCTGACTAACTGTTCTACCACCATCACAAGCATCTGTTGGGCCACTGTAGTAAGTCTGTAGTTGTTTGTCTATGCCATCAACAGTTAAGGAGGACACATCAGCACTGACTGATTTAGATTCAGTGGAGTGAGTTTTCTAATCTACATTTTTAAAAAGCAATAAACATATAAAGTCTTTAATACACCAATACTATAACAAGCATGTTTTTAAGTTCTGAATTCATTTTTAATATTTTTTTTGTTCTGGCATAAAGTCAAAAATATCAGGATGGTACAACTGATGTCATTATGAAGAAAATAGCCTTTGAATTCTTGTAAGTAGTTTAGCATAATCGTTTATTAATTATAATTACTTAGAAAAATATTTATCGTTTATATATTTTCTATTTAGTGTATGCTTTCTTTATGTGATATGCTCATAAATATTTAAAAAATATAACTTTTTGGTCCACCATTTCCAGGAACTTGGTACATATGTTTTAAAGTAGATTTCTAAAAAAAAAAAAAAAAATTTTTCTTGTACACTCTTATTTGTCATCGACCCAGTTGCTTTTATATTTCATCGTCTGTCATCTGTCAAAACTCCTGAGCAAACTTATCTGGAAGACCAGATACAATCCTACAGTAGATTTTATAGAGTAAGTTGCAAAGAAGAGGATGTTGGCAAAACTGTAGTCTGTATTTTCCACAACATCCTTTAAAAGCACCTTCAGCCATCAGCCTATCCCTCCTAGATACCATACTCCATGTTTCTGTATTGACTGTGGTGTGTGTCAGCCTCCTGTAGAGGGTAGAGATGACAGAGGCTCCTTATTTGCAGTTGTGCATAGACTGAGATCTCCAGCATTAGTCCTATTCGGAGTGTCTGATGAACACCTGATGACACGTCCGTCAAGACATAGCCTTGTCTCTGTAGCAGATGGGGTGCTGACCTCAGGGATTTTTGGAGGCGGCGTATGGGACTGTCCAAAATCCACGGTCCTGGTCTACAACATCTCGCTGTAATGAGATATGCAAAAGCCGAGGCCAGCTGCGAACAGCAGGGCAGGTCAGGCAGGGCAGGAGACAGATATGTAGACCAGGTAGAGTAAGACTTACAGATGAGATGAGTTCATTTTTGAGACCTGCTCTTGATGCAGGGCGGTGAGCTCATTTATATGGTCTGAAACTGCATGTACATGGTTGGAGCCAAGAACATGTCTGTCTCTGGTTATTTGCAGGATTATGGGCTTCCATATTGTTTATTTCATATTAATTGTACCATAGAGTTTTCATAGCCCTTTACTTATTGGTTATTAAAATCAAAATTGGCCATGTTTACTGCCTTAATAAGAATTTGCGGTCTAATTGTGCACAGTCAATATGTATTATTCCAAAATGAAATACATTTCTTGAGTCAGGAATTACTTTATTTTATGGCTGATGTCACCAGTCCATTTTATTTTTTCAACTATGTGGCTCCATTTTGGTACATAATGTCCTTCTAGACTTCTTGAAAGTTTATTATTATTATTATTATTATTATTATTATTATTATTATTATTATTATTATTATTATTATTTGAATGTCTTGTTTCACTTTATGGAAGTAAATGGGTTGCAAACACTGTTTAATGTCAAATAATAGCATTTTTGGCTTAATGTTGATTACCACAAACATTTTTTTAATACAATATTCCTTTAACATCCAAATAATACCAGTCTTGTCCCGACTAACCGACTAATTCAGTGTCAATGGATCTCACAAAGTTGTGGTGAATCTTGTGACAGGATGAGTTGCTGCTTGTCACTAACAGTCGAGGACTGAGGGCTGTTGCCACATGCCACATGTTACCCTGCACTTCCCCCGCTGTTACCTCATCACACCCCGACAGCTGGGTATCCAGACCACTTTCTGACAACCGCAGTCTCCACAGGGCATGTGACTGCATCGCCAGTGGACTGGTGTTAGCTTAGCACGGGCCTGAACTCCAGGCTTCCTGTCAGCAGCTCTCATCACTTCCTACTGTTGGTGTGAGTTGCACCCCTCATCCTGCCAGCTGCTGCTAGAACAGTAGAACACAGAACAGTAGAATCATGCTGAAAACATGGTGTTCCTGTGACATTTCCCCATTTCTTTAATTCAGAGCATTATCTGAATTAGCACTGAGGCTAAACGCTAATTTGTTCATCAACATTTGAAGGTGGTATTGATCTTCGCAGTGTACCTGCGCAAAACACTCGTGTTAGTTTCTGAGTTCCACATCTGTTCCTGTGCATTTATGGGAACTTTTAAGTGGTTTAAAGTAAGGTTTGTGCTATGTCTTTGACCTTGTACTAAGGTAGGACGGCACTTTCCGGAGGCTATGTTAACAGTGACTTTAAATGAAGGGCGGTTGTTAAAAAGAAAGAGACAGAAAGACACAATAGACACATTAAAAGACATGATTTTATGTGACATATACACATTGATATTTAAGTTTCAGCTTTAAAAAAGTGTAGAACAGTGGTTATATTACCCAAAAAAAATATATATAATATTTTTAATTATTATTTTTTTATTATTTATATATATATTATAGTGTCTGTCAATTTGACCCATTTTCGATTATTGAGCTGTCATAAATATTAGTTAACCTATGATGTTTTTTGAAAATATTGTGACCTTTTCTCATATAAGGTCATGAACGTGCCTGCAAAGTGTTGAGACACTGATGTGTTGTGGAGAACGCGTACAACATTTCTATTACGATTATGATATTTCATTGTTAAATGTAGCTGTACAGACCTAAAACAACCCTTTATTGTACTTGTATTTACAATGACTTTTATGCATTTGTGAGACACTTTTATCTAAAGTTTTATCCAAACTTACACTGCATTATTAAAAGCATCCATTTTTATGCATGTTCAGTATGCTGGGAATTAAACCCATAATCTTGGCATTGCTAGTAGCACCAATCTCTACTGTTTGAGCCTCAGGACAGCAAAAGGAAGAAGTTCTTTTCTACACTACTTCTGTTTATGTCAATTATTTGAAATGTTAAAAAATACTTCCAAATACTGTTTAAACTATTCAGTTTATGAAAAATTTTAAACAGTTCTTAAATACAGTTTAAAGAAAGCACATGTTGTTACATTTGTAATGTGTGAGAAGTATTGATATTAACGGTTTGTTTTTCATAGTGTGAATTTTGGAAAATTGTACTAAATCCAATTAGGGCCAATTTGCCCTCCATTATTTTAACATAATAAAAGGGGTTGAGAGGGGAAGCCTACAATTTCATGGTCACAAAAATAATGACTAACTGCATCCGAGATTGTGTATTTTCAGTGTACAATATTTAGTGAAGAGCCTATCTACTGATGATGAAGTGTGTTCTATACGTATTCAAGTTTGTAGTATGAATATTGGGCATACTAATATCTGCCATTTTGGCATTTGACCTGGATGTTCTTTGACCTTTGAAATGCAACCAAATGTAAACAGAATTGACTCTTGTGTTAAAACAGTGACCATTTAACAACTTACTTTACATAGGACACTTTCAATCTGGCCAGCTTAAGTTGCCACATGCAGTAGTAAAGTGTCTGTCAGATGCACTGAGATATTTAAACAAACAGACATGTTTTATCAGCTCCACAGGGTTTGGGATATCTCTGAATAGCAATTAAGGATGTGAAAAGAATTTCACACACTTTACTCTTAAGCATATTTTTCAATATGTGTTTGTGTGTGTGCGTGTGCATTTAAGAGCAGCACTGAACCTTGGCATTAGAGAAATAGGTCAGCCATTTTACCCTGGGGAAACCTGCACAGTTTGCATTCTAATAGCTGATACACACTCTTTTTCTCCTTCCCACCAGTCCAGGCCACATCATTTTCATCTATTTTGCAGTGTCTCCTTGCCCTGCCTGAGACCTTTCAGCAGTATTGGTCATTTATAATGATAATAAGAGATCTGGCTCTTTAAAAATGAATGGCATATCTGTTTCTGTGGATGTGCATATGCATGTGTTTCAAAGGAAAGTGCAGGCTACAGAGAATTCCAGTGCAGTCCTTTAATTGGCCTGAAGTCGTTTCTCCAGCCGTGTGTTATCTGAATAATGCATGGCCTTTCTTAATGAAGCGTGCTCTTGTTGTTTTACTTCTGTAGGATATAGGGTAAAATTAGCATAGTCCTGTGTCTGCATCTTAATCGACTCTGATAATCAAGCTCTTGCTTTGTTTACAGCTTCCCACAGGCCCACTGTTTACGGCCCGACCCCATAATGCCAGTTTACCTCTAGCACACTTTGGGTCCCCTAACATACGATATAGTTGGCATAAGAGTGATGGCCCCTCTGGATTGTTAATGTCACACTGGGTAAACTATATTTTTATGCAAATCTGAGACCGTCTTCTCTCTCTCTCTCTCTCTCTCTCTCTCTCTATATATATATATATATATATATATATAGAGAGAGAGAGAGAGAGAGAGAGAGAGAGAGAGTGAGAGAGAGTGGAGATCCAAATTAGAGAACAATCTATTAATACTTGATTTTTTCTGAAATATTGTTAATCTTCATCGATCAAAATTTGAAGGAATATTAGCTGTTGGTAAACCACTGTTGTACATGTTTTACAAAATAGTCAAGGCATTTCAACAAAAACCTCTATTTTGTGGAAAACAGTGATCAAAATTAGATAACAGTAACCACTGTAGCACGAAAGAAGTTTACAACAAAAATTCTGGAAGGTTACAGCTGTCAAAAAGTAGTAGGAATTGTAGAGACCCCTGCTTTTAATGACTTCAGCACATCTGTGGCCACAGGATATCACCAGTTTCTCACACTGTGCTGGTGTGATCTTGGTCTACTCTTCTTTCAGTCTCTTCCACAGTTCGGTAACTGTAGTGGGTTTCTTAACCATAACTTTGTTGCGTAGGATCTTCCAGAGATTTTCAGTTGGGTTTAGATCAGGACTCTGGGCCACCATTTTATTATTTCATTTCAGTGTTCTTAGCTTCAAGGAACTGCTTTACCCATTTTGCAGTGTGCCGGGACATTGTCATTGCAGGCTGATGCTTGCAGGGAAGGAAATGCATGTTGCTGAATAAACATTTGCAATCACCCTGCCATGTAGCTGAGGCCCGACTCCTGCTGCAGAAAACATCCCTCAACCCATGACACTTCCTCCTCCACCTTTCACTGACTTCTTTATCTCAAGGTTCAGTATTTCCCCCAGTTTAATACCAAACATAATGTTTCCCATCTGACCTAAATAAATAAATCTTGTTCTCATCACTGAAGTGAACTTTGGACCAGTTCTTCTCTCTCCACACAACATGCTCCTCAGCAAAGGTGAGGCTAGCCTTTTGACTCTTTCTGCTGATGAGAGGCTTGGTCACTCAGAGTGCGCTTTCAGTCTGACTTCTCTTAAACGTCCCGAGACAGATCAATACCCTGTTTATCACTAAACTGGTGAGCAGTTCCAGCTGCAGTGTTGAACCAATTCACCATTGAGAGTTTTTGCATTATCCTGTCTTTGCGTGCATTTGTCTTACGTGGACAACCAGCCTTTTTGAGGGACTTGAATGAATTAGAATCATTGTAAAGCTGCAATATTCAAGAAATCACATGTTTTGGAATGACCAGCTTCTCTTGAAATGGCTGAAAGGGTGATCCTTCAGCCTTCATCTGGACCGCCTCCTGTTACAGGCTTTCAGTCACCTTAGAGTGTCCCGTCATCATGCAATCTCAGTGAAAATTAGAGGAATGCTCCCAGTTACATAGGGTTTGTCATATAATTAAGTACATTAGCACCAGGTGTCAGATTCACACCAATCCACCACACACACACACACACACACACAATAAGAATTATTATTTTGGTCCTGTACCTATTATCCGTAAAGATGCCAAACTGATTTTGTACTGTAGGTCAGTGCAACATTTCTGTGGATCATTTGCAAAAGTTTTCTAAAGGTAGTGATAGCTGTTGCAATAGTTTTTTTTTTTTTTTTTTTTTTTTCTCGGAGGGTTCAGGTTTCTCATTAAGTAGAAAAAACTCTCTACCTCTTTCTATGGTGTGTGGAAAATGGGAAGTCAGCAAAGATGATAATACCCTAATGGAAACCTGGGATCACAAGCTAAGTCATATTCACAGAAATTGTGCTAATCTCATGTTTTAACCCTTATGTTCTATTGAGATTCACTAAACTTATTTTTTAAATCCAACATATTTAAAAAAAATAAATTTTTAATTTAATTTAATTTAATTTAATTTAATTTAATTTAATTTAACTTATTTAATTTAACTTATTTAATTCAATACCACCTACTTGACTCGCTATTAATCCTGATTTAAGTCAATGAAAAGAAATTTAAATGTTAACCCTCTAAAGACCCAATATGGTAAAGGAGTTAATTTAACTGCAACAAAAGCACATCACAAAAAAATACAATTAAAACAGTTCACTGGATGTATTTCTAAAGTAATGTATCACTTTTTGTTGTAGGTTTGTAAAGTTATGATCCTGGTACTTCACTAAGAAGTATGTTTTTAAGATATTAAAAGGGTCATTGGGCCTCTTAAAAACCCCCCCAGAATTTTAAGGATTAAATATAGCTAAAAAAGCTCCCCTCATGTTTCAGTGTAAATCATGTGTCTGTCCTGTTGTGTTTGAAGCAGTTTGTTAGCATATTTATCATTGTGTGGAATGCTTCCCGAAACTGGCACTCCGTATTTCAAAGCCAATGCATACTGAGCTGGGTGTCCCTTTAACAGATTTCATCCAAATACAAACACCACATGGTCACATACAGCATGAGCCTATTTTTGGTCACAGTCTCTGAAAGACCTTAAAGATTGCAAACTTGGAGGTGGAACATTCCAAAGTCTCATCAAGGCATGCAGAATGGATTCTGCTAATCCAACGGTGGAGCTTCTTTCATCTATTGGCTTTTGCCTGAGAGCGCTCTCATCTGTTTCCAGTGAGAATCCTGAGAGAAAACAGGCAGGTGGGCTGTGTGAGCACTACACATCAACAGTCTGTCCAAGAATAGTTAAGCAGATCTCACACAGTTTACCAGATCATTTTTTCTCGCCTTGTTTTACTAGGACCAAGATCAGGGCTGAATATATGTTTATTTTATGAAGGCAGTGAAGCAAGATCTCATCTTTCATCATCTGCTTGTAATTTGGCCCACTGTAAAGGTGAATAGAAGCTCATCCTGAATTAATTAATGGTTTTTGTGTAATGCCTGTGGTTTTGTAAAACTGATTCTCAGATTAACTAATAAAGATGTACTATATTATTTATTTATTTGTTTGTTTGTTTACTACCACATAATTTCAGGAACACAAGTAATCCATTTTGATGCAGATTTTCTTTTAAGATGTACTCATATTTTTGCTCTTTGTTCATTTGTTCAATATTAATTTCCCCCCAAATAGTTGTATACAAATAATAGGCCTACCAGGATGCAGTGGCAAATGAATAAGTTTTTTTTTTCCAGTTTTATTTACACTGTTGTTGTTGATTTTGTTGTTTTGTTAAGTAATGAGTTATGCACAATATTCTATACATTTCGTAATAATTTTTAATAACTAAATGTATTTTTCTTAAATTTAAAAAAAAATCATGTAACTTTTTTTTTTTTTAGTTTCAGTTTTAGTTTATTGCAAAATCAAATACCTCTTTATTTTTTTACAGTGTGGCTGTGACAGTTATAAGGCCAAAACTCTTTGGTGTTAAAATTAGCATTAACATGTAATATTATTTCAAAATAATTTCAACAGAATTTCAGTCCAAGTTTGACAACTGAAAGGACCACCATTAATACATATAGCTGTTATAACAAGAATTTTCTGATCGGTTTGGTTTCTTCGCTCTCCTTGGCATAGAAAGTTTTGTCAAAGTAATTGACTTTCAGCTTTTCCCGAGTTTATACACTTATCTCTGCTTCTCAGCCTAGAGGAAGAGAGGGACTGTGAATATACGCGCACTGAATTATTTAAGGCAGATCTTGTGATGGCGGAAGATTTAGACAGCTGATTTTGGCAGCCATTGGAATACCTGTCAATTCACACATTCTGTGCTGTCTACTAGGTTTAGACAACTCTCCTGTTTTTTTTTTTTTTTTGGTCTTGGCCAGAAACATAGCCTGGCAAAGGACCAAAAACAAGAGAAAAAGAAGTGCAATCACAAGACATTTCTTCTACAGGCGAACTTTGCCAATCTAAAGTTGTCCGCCTCCTCACTCGTACTAAAAGATCTGCTCTCACCATTCCCATTCCCATCACCTGCACTGCTTAATTCAGTTCAAATGTATTTGTATAGTGCTTTTCACGATACAAATCATTGCAAAGCAGTTTTACAGAAAATTAAGTTTCTACAATAAATTTAGTAGTTGCTTATCAGTGGTGACTATTTCAGTTATGTCAGCTTACATATTTCTTACCGCATACAATACACGATCCTCATCCTTTATCCCCAATATTTATCTGAGCTACTCCAACCCTGTTCGTTCTCCCATGGTTTGGAGCTTCAGTACTTCTGTGAAGTCTCTTCCCTCTCTTTTGTCAAATTCTTCAGCCTCTTTTCCCTGTGCTACTCTCACATAGCAGTTTAATGATCCTCTCCTTCTGCTGTTGATTTACTGAATTATTCCGTTGTTTTTTTTCATGTGTTTCCTGCTGGGGTTTTTTTTCATGCGTTTTCTCAACACTCTGCATTAGCTTTTTTTTGTTTGTTTCCCTTCTGTTTCATGTTGTTCCCATGATGCCTCTTTTTATTTTCTTTTGATTTGTCTATTTTCTGTAATTAATTGCTCCACGATGTTTCTGTTACGCAATTTTAATCCTAGAAAGTTCCTATGTAGTAATAATAATTATTATTTAAAAGTTTAATTTATTATTATTGTTGCTAATGTTATCTATTATTATTCATAATTCGTAAATAATAAACTTTTGAGAATTTATTATAGTTAAATAAAAAAAATAAAAAAAAAATAATAGAAAGTTAAATAATAAAAACATTCTAGAAAGTTAATTTAAAATAATAAATGAACTTTCTAGAATTTGTTATTGTTACTATTATTATACTATTACTATTATTATTTTATTATGTCTTAAAAATAATAATTTCTATAATGGTCATATTATTATCAGTAGTAGTAGTAGTAGTAATAATAACATCAAAAATATAAAATGTAATGAAAGTTAAAAGGAACACATTTCTGGTCATATTCTATGTCAGTGCTTACAGGGGTTGTGGGGGTATGTAATAAAGATTGGGAAACACTGACCTAGACAGCCAAACAGACATCATTCTTCAAATAAAAGCAATAACATCACGGTAACACACAGGGATGTGAGACCAGAGCTATTCTGCCTCATTGTTGGTTTGAGCACCATCATCTGTCTCCGGCTAATGGGACTGTTGGTGTGAATCTGGCAGTGACCAGAGCTCAGTGTGTCTGAGTGAAAGGTTACGGCCAGTGCGCTCACCCTGGTGGCAAAGAGCAACCAGAGACGTCCAGTATCAAGTCAAAGCCAGACACTCTCAGTCAGATTGCTACACTCATCCAGACAGAACTCGAGGCGTGTATTGTAATAAATTGTGTGTGACTTTTAGTGATGAGGCTGGGCACAAGTCAAGGCCTGTCTTTGGCTTACACCTGATATTCAGGATACAGAGAGTAATGCCTAAAGGTTTTGAATGGGTAAACAAGATATTCAAGATTTTATTTATTTTGTTTATGGTTGTTGTCATGGGAAATCCCCTGATACTGTATGAAGGTGACTCAGACAAGATGGGGGACTTTTTGGGACTTTTATATTGTTTCATAGTTAGACACCAAGATTTATTTCCTATAATCATTTATACTCATCATCTCATACCCTGACACAAAACGGTTAACAAAGCATGATGTTTACAAATGTTAACAAGCAGAAACACACAAAAGACAGTTAACTGTGGGGCATTTAACTGAAACCGTCTCAAAAAGTAACAAGGAAGTGATGAAGCGTGTTTGGTTTCAGGAGAAATACTTCATAAAACAATGAGGTGAGACTTTCTGTTCCAAAACACAAAAAATAATGAACCACCTATTATTTTCACAAGAGTAGTGACTCACATATATAACAGTTTATTGTTGCAAAAAAAGCAGTGAAATGAAAACCAAATAAAAAATATCCCTTTCACTTCCTTTTCTCAAAGTTGGATCAAAGTTGATTTCTGTGCTAACAGCACTTCAAACAACAACAACAACAAAAAAACTGTTTTCAAACAGGTTTCCCAAACTATCCCATCTACCATTGGTTGACCGAACAGATAGCTCCGCCCACAATGTCATGTCACTTGCTGAGTGAATGTTGCTGCTTTTGAGCTAGTCAAACAAAAGTAATTTGTTTTGGTAGTCTCACAGTGCCACATTGTTTATGCATTGTTTACGAATTTACAAATGGCTTAGTTTTTGTTGAATATTACTCTATGATAGAAAAACACATTTTTACAGCAAAAAATTACACTTTTCAGCCTTAAATTATCAATGAATGTGGATCCAGATGAGCAGCAAATGAACTCCGTTGAAGGCAGATGCTCTTTGAGCTGCCAGACCTTTGTTGCTCGGTGGAAAACAATGAATAATTCTTTACGCCACATGTGGGTGTGAAATGGAGAGAGAAAACGGCAAGAGTATTATGTGTTCGCCAGATCAAACAGCCCTGCAAGCTCTTTATGATCACCCTGACTAACAAGATGCCGGCACAAAGGCAGAAAATCACAGGAATGTTTGTTTGCACCCAGCCTTAGTTAGACATCCTCAACCTCTCGCTAAGGTTACGCGCCTGTGTGTCTATGTGTGTGCGCAAATTTGTTTGGTTCCCTGGTAAGTGACAGCTGTGTCTCTTGTAAGACGTCTTGTTTCTTATCCCAGATAAACATCATCTATTTGTCTGATGCTTGGATATTTGTCAATATGTCTGCTTTGATGGAATAATTTTTATCTCTGTTTACAATGAATGTGATACGCTTGCCAGTAAATTTAAATGCGTACTTTGCCATGTATGCAAAAGCGTTTTTAAAAAGAATTAACGTGGCATTTAAATGGATTTTTACCAACAAATGATAGCTTAGTTTTTGTTTGTTTACCCTCATGTCATTGTCTTTCTTTATTCTTTTGAATACAAAGGATAACTTAAATATACATTGGATTAAATAATTTTAGGCTACTTTTATGGGGGTTTTCATGTTTGTTTGTTTGTTTGTTTGTTTGAGTGAAGGATTGACTCATTGATTAAAAGAGTGGCAAAGATATTCCCTTTAAAAAATAACCTCTGGAATGATATGAGTGTCAATGACTTGTGACAAAGACAAGTGTGTCCATGATAAAGGAAGTAAAACATCTTTTTAACACAAGTTAAGCATTTTATTTCCATCATTTTAAATTTTCACTAATATTTTTTTAAAAAAAAAAATTTTTTATTTAATTTATTTTTTTTATATATTATTAAGAAGTTTTTCCGGTTACACTTTATTTTAAGGTGTCCTTGTTACTGTGTAATTATACATTTAAGTACTGAGTTATATTAATTAACTACATGTACTTACTATATGGTTAGGGTTAGGATTAGGGTTTGGCTTAGGGTTACTTGCATGCAATTATGCATAATTAATTGTCATTATAATAGTAAGTACATGTAACATGCGTAACAAGGACACCTTAAAATAAAGTGTTACCGTTTTTCCATATGTATTTTTTTAATAATTAGTTTGAAATATTTTTTTATTAAGGTTTTTCTTTCAAGAATTTAAATCTTTTTTTTTTTCTTTTTTTTTTCAGTTCTTGGTAGTGCAACTGAAGAAAACAATCAACTACGGGTGGCAAGGCACTGTCAAAAAAATCTCCACGATAAAGTTGTGGACAGGCAAAAAACAAACAAACAACAACAACAACAACAAAATAACTCAAAGACTTTGTCAATGCCTAGAAGCACAGTATCATTATTAAGAGGTGGAAGATTGTTGGTACAACACAGACCCTCCCTGGATCAGGACATCATTTTATTTTATTTTATTTTATTTTATTTTATTTTATTTTATTTTATTTTATTTTATTTTATTTTATTTTTATTTTATTTTATTTATTTTATTTTATTTTATTCTATTTTATTTTACGTGTTGGTGTTCTATCTTTCACTTGGAAGTTATAAGTTGCACTGAGTAAATTCAGCTGGATAAAACAAAAACTGTGTCCTGCTTTATTTCAGGCTGCAGAGCAACAAAATGTGATTATTGTGAAGGGGGTGATTATTTTCTTTTTCTTTTTCTTTTTTTTAATTTTATTGATTACACAGTTTTCATTGTGGACTATTCTTTTAAGTCTCGCTGCAGCTTTAGCTTTAAATACAAGCACTTTAACCACTGTCTTTGTCTGTCTCTCACATGGTCTTGATACCTAGACACTGAAGTCTCACTAAAATAATTTTCTTCCTTACTTTCCCACTTCCATCCGCTGGGCACATTCCCAGCCCACACTGGTGCCGGAGACTACCAACCACTGTATTACATGCACAACGGTGTTTACATCCCTTTTCAACAATTAACTTCATGAATGCTCCATAACTGCGCTTTTATGTCCAACTTTTTTGATGACAGCCAAATAAAGGAAGAGTTACAAAGAGTGGGCGTCCATCAGTGAAGGGCTGTAATCAATCCAAAGAGCCCCCCGCCATGATATGGTGGTCTTGCCGAACACAAATGTAATGTAGAAACAGATCTAGACAGTAAGCTTTATTATTACAGAAAGTGCCAGGAGGTGCAGTCACTCAATGAGAAAATGATGCAGTGTGTGTGTTTAGCGTGATTGGGTTTAGAGAGAGAGGAATCCAATAAAGAAAATGGAGAAGGCCTTGTGTAAAGTGTAGAGGGCGGGCTGCTCTGTAGTGTATTCATATTAAAGACTGCAACGCTGGGAGGGGAAGTGATTACTGTCAGTAACTCCACAGGAAATGTTGCATCTTACTGACATTTAGAAATCATTTCAGCAGCTGGGAACAATAAAAAAAGTGAGATTGTGCAATAATTGGCTTGCCTCGCAGGCTTACATATGAAAAAAAAAAAAAAAAAGGAAAAGCAAAGAAAAAAAAAAGCAATAATAGATGTTACCTCCATTTTCCCGCACACCCCTCGCCGCTTTAAAGCTTTATCACTTATGAGACACAAAAGTAGTTTCAGTGTTTAACAAGCTTGGGTCATGTGTAAAGATATGCTTTTAGGGCGGTGGTTCAGTGTTGTTGGGAAGAATCAATTTGGTTGATATTTTGGGGTTTACCGGGGGGTGGTGTTAAGATGGGAAAAGTATTGGTGGTACTGTATATCAAAGAATGCTTTGTCTTGCTTTTGTTTTTGGTTGTTTTGATTCATGTTTCATTTTGTGTTTGGCTGTGTTTTAGTTTGTGTGTGTGTGTGTGTGTGTGTGTGTGTGTGTGTGTGTGTGTTTTGTTCTAAAATGATGAAACTAATGAAATGTCATATTCTTGTCATTTTTCTTCAGTTTTAACCTTAAATAATTTAATAAATCTTTTCTTAATATGCAGTATTTTTAACCTGATTGAGCATTATTTTAAATAAAATGACAGGATATGCTGATTAATTAATGGTATTTATTCCTATATTTCTATATATTCTATATTCTCTTTCAAATTAATTTAATTTAAAATGTTGCATTATTGCAATTGTAAAAAACACTGAATAAACATTACTAAATGGTAAATAAACCAAAATTGTTGTCCATTTGCTTATCACTGAGCATAAGTCTATCACTGGCCTATAGTCTGTAAAAAACAAAACAAAAAAACATTTATTCATATTTTTTTACATGATGAAATTACTCCTAGAATGAATTACTTTTTAGAAATTTTGAAAAGAGTTCTGTAGCATGTCTGTCTCATGTACTGTACCTCGAGTGCTCACACTATTTTAGGCATTCATTTGAAAAAGCAGAAAAAATGGTGATTTCCCTTGCTGTGGAGGAAAAAAGAGAAAGAAAAAGTAGAGGAAGAGGAAGACCTAGCTCTACAGAGAAAAAACAAAAAACAAAACAAAAAAAAAGCAAAAGTTATGTGGTGCAGAATACTCCGGAAGCCTGCTGCGCCAGATATAGCAGGTGAGAGCAGTCTTCCGGGAGACTTTCTCTTCTGTTACGGCTTTGAAGAGGAGTATCAAAAAGCTGCTCTCACACTCTTTCATCTCCTCTGGCCCGTGCCTCTGCTGGCCAGGTGTTTTCCCCCAGAGGGTTTTCTTTAATCTCTCTCTCGCACTCTCATTTCACTGTCCTATAAACTACTATCCTTACAGCACCAGGTTTGATTCTCAAAATGACAGTGTAGTCTATGTATAGATGTGCATGTGTGTTTGCATACTGATTGTTATGGCAAGAGAAATCACAACTTCAGAGTGGGTGGAATCAGGTGGCATTTAAAAGCACTGCTTGATCATGCGTTGAGAAATGAAAGAATGACTGATATGACATGAGAGGATGATGTATCATAAATACCTGCACTGACAATCCTGCATGTGTATCAGGGGGGCATCAGCAGTGACATTTGAAGAGTGATCTTTTGAATGTCACTCTTTACATAATGCAGGATGGAAAGTTTCCATTTCAAGGTTGTGACTGGAGATCAGATGCAAAGTCAGCTTGTCTTTTCAAAGCATCAGAAAATCTGTATGCGGTGTTTGCTCGCTTTCACCATGTTTTAAATAAGATACATTCCAGAGATACCTAGTGAGCTGCATTGCTGTGTACTGTTTTTATCGGCAGGATCCTAACTGAAGTGAAACTTCATACGTGATGTGAGATGCTCTTCATAGGCAGCGATCTCCATGCAATACAAATATCTGGTCTGTCTAGTTAGGGCTGGAGACCAGCTTGCCACTCATCTAAACCAGCTTAACACTATCTTGGCAGGCTGGGAGACCAGCTTGAACAGCTAAAACCAGCCCAATCTGGTCTTAACTAGTCTGCAGCATGGATAAACTGGCTTTCAGCTATTCTAGCCAAGTGCGGTCTCCTAGCCTGACTGAAAGTGCCCAAAACCTCTTTGAAGCGACCAACCTGACATGCTTGGAAACTAGCAAACAGCTTAGGCTTAGTTTGATTTTAGCAGGCTGCTAAGCTAACGACTCGATTTTCAAAGCATAATATATAGCTCACACAAATACTTGGTAAATTAGTAATTTTTTCTTATAATTATCTATTTTAACAATATTTTTCAGGATTGAATGAAATATAAGAAGTATACTATTGTATTAGGGTGTCAAACTCAATTCCTGGAGGGCCGGAGATCTGCAGAGTTATGTTCCCATACTGCTTGAAAACTACATACCTTGTAGTTTTCAAATAAGCCTGAAGGACTTGATTAGTTGGATCAGGTGTGTTTAATTAGGGTTGAATCTACACTCTGCAGGGCTCCGGCCCTCCAGGAATTGAGTTTGGCACCCCTGTAAATTACACTCAACATTAAAATAAGACGTCCTTTGTATTTATTATTATTATTATTATTATTATTATTATTATTATTTTCAATGCATTGGGGATCTTCTTATCTGTAAGTGAAACGTAATGCTGCCTTAAAATTTCGTTAAAATAAGACGTCCTAGAAGATTTGTTGTAGTCAGCGTTGTTGTAGTTAAAAAATCTATAAAAAGTTTCTTAATTTAAATATACCTGAAATATAAAGTAAACAAACTAAAAACTCATTTCAACTAGTGAACAGTTCTAATTTTCATTTAGTTTTACTTGATGTACTGTACAAAAATAACTAAAACTGAAATAAAATTACTTAAAAACAAACAAACAAATAAAATGTCAAGAACACAACAAAATTACTAAAACTTTAACTAAAATTAAAATGCAAACAGAAAAGTATAAAAACTAATTCAAAATATGATTATATTAGTAGCTCAATAATACTAAATTAACACTGAATTGAATGCTGCATAAGATTACTTCCTTAAAATGTTAACAGCTCGCTATGTTTCGGAACAAAGATACAGTGTGTGTTTTATATGATATATTGTTTTGGACAATTGGAAGTGCGTATGTTGTCATTCATACATTAATTATGCGTGAATAGTGCTTTTAAAATAAAATAAAGTTAAATGTCCCCTCATGGACCACTGGAACAAGATAACTGCATGCTCCAATAAATTATCAAAATGAGACACATCAATATTACTAACGTAATTATGTGACACTGGCACATGAGAGCTGTTTTTGAATATCTGGTCATGTCGCTCCCGCAGCGGAGCGTTTAGCAGTGCTACGGTAATATATAGCCGACTGTAAATTAATCATAGGGGAGTACAGAGACTTGTTCAGGTGGGCCGCTCCTGTCAGTTAAACCTCAAAGATAATGAGACCATAAAGATTCACCTGCACTCAATGCCTGGGCCATTAGTGATGACATCACACCTGTGGGACACAAAAAAATGATGCAGTGACGGTCAGGCGGCAAAGAATGGGCAATTAAAGTGTGATTTCAGACCCCTGCAGGGAGGAAGGGAGCACATGGGGAGCAGAGTAGGGAAAAAGATGGGGTGGGGGGGAAGCTGATGTAGAACGAGGCAGGCGGTGGCGAGAGAGTGACTGTGAGTGAGAGAGCTGGTGAGTCGTGTCTGTCAGCTGTGCTTGGCTCCGTCCTCCCCCTGATCAGCGCACTGGCCCAGCCCGCCGGTTTCCAAACAAACTCGTCGGAACATGTTGCACGCTCGGCCGTCCCTGCAGGCCCCCCTGCCGCGCTCCAAAGCTGCCGGCCACAATACAAGCAGGTGGCCGTGCCGCCTCGCTCAGAGAACGGCCACATTGAGTGGGTGTCAGGCGACAGAAAAAAAAAAAATCCAAAAATCCCCACTGACCTCCAGCCTTGCCTGCGCTCGCCAAAAACTGGCGACAGCAGTTTTGGGTCAAATGCTTTTTCTTTCGCTTTTTGTGCGACGGCGTATTGTGCGACACTTAGTTGTCATTTGCTCAGCTTGTTGTGGTGAGCTGGAGTTTTGTGTGTGTCAAAGTGAAACTCGCAGGCCTGGGCCGATAGCCTGACTCAGAGGGTAATGTGAGGAGCAGTGGTGGGAGCATCTGAGAGGAGTTGTAACTCTGTTAACTGATTTTTCCTCCTCAGTCGTGGTGGCAGGTGCAGTGTTCAGGCAGCTAAAGAGACAACAGCAGCAGTAAGCAGGTGATTTCCACTCTGACTCACATTCGCACTGATTCCCCATCTGATCACGGTATCTCTCATTGTTCAGACAATTGTTTTTTTTTTCCGCAGCTGAGGCAACCGCCACTTCACCACAATACTTTAGTGTTTTGATTAATCAATCACAACCTAGAGACTGAATATATCTGAAGTGACACCTGCTGAAGGTTTCTAACTGTCCAACACTTGTGATCAGTTATATGTAAAACTACAGATTTTCAGAATCACACAGTTGGAGGTTTGCCTGAATGCCTAGTTGACTAGTTAGGTTTAAAGGTAAATAAACTGCAGTCATTTACCCACCCTCATGTTGTTTTAACTTATCTCATGTTGTATGACTTACTTTCTTTTGTCTGTGCACATCATTTTTATTTAAAAAGTCTCTCTCCTCATGCAACCTGTCACTCACATGTTATTGCAGCAATTAGAAAGCACCAATGATTCCACCAAAACAAATTCCAATGGACAAAATCAAGTCTCATCCTACACCCCATTTAAAGACAGGGTAGATGATTTGGTTTAAAAAATTTTTTTTTGTTATGCTGGTTTAAAGTCGTAAAGAATGAGACGTGAGGTAATTTGACAGTGTTGCACTCAACCCTCCAACAATGCCATTTCTCACTGTGTCGCTGCTTAGCTAATTGTCTAGTTGACCATCTTGACCCAATCCTAGCAACTCCATTTTAGTCTACACTTCCTGTTCTCATCTGTGAGGTCAAAAGTGTTCATGTGACATCCCTTGTTTTAAACACTATCTTGCTGTGCATGGCTTTCTGAGCTCCATGGCAATGGGAACAAAAGCCCAAATTGGGTTCTTTCTCCACATTTTTACACCATTGTCACATTGAGCCAAGTGTCACACAGAATTCTGCTACATTGTTCTGCATTACACATGAAGGAGAACAAATGCGTGAGAGGAGAAGACGTGATTTTCCTCAGAGAGACACAATTTGGCTGCCCGTAAGCCAGTCCAAAAATAACAAAGAACAAAGAGGGATAAATGAGAGCATTTTGAACACAGGCTACTGGCTTGGCAGAACAGGCGGGGGATGAGGAGCGCCCGTCCGCACATCTGTCCACGCAGCACGGGGTTCCAAAGACACCCACCCGAACGGGCTCAACCTTCCCTCTCCCACACCACCTGTTCATTAGCATGGGCCCCCCTGTCGAGCCACAGTCATTTTCACTCCCCTCTTTTTTTCTCTCCTTTTTTTCCTCTTTTTTTCGATGGCGGGAGTGGAGAGCCTCTGGGATGATGGTTTTCAGTGGAACATAATCTACCATCTGATTCAGGCCATGATGGTTGGGAGGCCAGCGCCATGGAGAGATATGGCCAACTTTATTGGACACAGGGAAAAAGGGACTTATGAATGGACTCCAAATGCGTTCATTGTCGGAAGTTTTTTATTTTTCATATCTCTCTGCATCAATCAGAGCTGGCCCATTTTAATCTCTGCATGCCTTTGTTAGAATGAGAGAAAGACTGGTATTATTCTCATTGTTCTGTGCCAGGGAATGTCCTTGAAAACTAGCACATAGTGGCCATGACTCCGCCATTAGGCCTATTGTAATGTTCGCATTGTAACTGGACCGGTACGGCACGTCCAAGATTCCCATAAACGCATTTGATCCCTAACAGCTCTAACCATATTAAGGATCAATTATGTTTTTATGCAAGCGATACTGCCAGTGCGATCACAGAGGCGAGGAATCTTGATTTACAGCGGAAATTAATAGGCAGGTCTACTCATTAAATGCAAAAGCACAGTTAAACAAACACGAAGCCTTAATGATTTCAATCTGTCACCCCCAGCACCAATTACTCCGCACCCCACTAACAGTCATGGCCTCCTGGTCGCCCGGCGTTCTGCTCGCTTGGATTGTGTAGAAATCCCTGACATCCTCCCCTGACTCCCTAATTGCTTTTCCTCAGTGCCCAGGCGATGATAGGGACGACTGGGTGACAACATCTCAATTTCTACAAACCCCCACCACCCCACCCAGATCCTTCCGTTCCAATTACCACTGATGTTTTTTTCCCCACTGTGCACATCCCCATATTAAATTTAATTTCCTGAGTGCCTGCCAAGATTCGGAATCCAAGGCCGTTTCACTTGAGTCTCCAAGCAGGTTGGAGATGAGGAAAGAGAACCGTGGCTCGAACGGATCAAACTGTAAAAATTATCTTCTCTGTGCAGTTTTTGTCATAACTATCTGCGACAGGTGACAATAGACATGGAATTCTATTTTAGAAATGGTTTTTATTTTCTGCGACGTCACGCCAGGAACAAACAAAATATTACAGTGATAATCTCAGGTAATGATTATGTGCTTTATTCAGTGTTAAAAGTGTCTAATGTGAGTTTGAATATTATTTTGCGTGATCTTTATAGCCATGGTGAAAGCAACATATTGTACCCCAGATCTTGAAAATAAATTAGGCTAAAGCAAATTTAAGCCTTATTCAGATGGTAATTGTTTCTCTGGGGGACGTAAGTGATTTTCACCATTTACAAGGGGTAGTCGGAAACTCAATTGCCGTCCGAATCCAGGATGTCACTGTGTTTCTCTCAGCAACCCAATAAAAATCCCTGGCCAAATTACGTAGCCTACTGTTTTTTGACAAACACAGAGGTCGTGTGGTAATTTAATTGCCTCCGAATCCGCATCTCTGAGTTTACCAACATAAATTGATTCAAAATTCAGCCTTTAAACCAGGGGCAGCATTTCCATACCCTAGCTCAGTCATCCAAACTTCCTATCTCTATTATAATTCGTCATTATTATTTTAAATCAGAGGGTTTTACAATTATTTAACCAATGATAAGAATTACAAAGTGCTTGTCACTAAAGCTCGTAACACCACTGGATCCTCAAGCTCTCAGCGAGACCTCTTAACTTCCCGCCAACAATAATATTCAATTGACACAAAAACCCCCAACACACACCACACCAAATACCCTATGGTTAAACCCTTTTTGAGCACCGTAACACCGTAAGGTCCATACCCTATGGTTAAACCCTTTTTGAGCACCGTAACACCGTAAGGTACGTTAACGGTTCAACTTCGGTGTAATCTGCATACATATTTATTTCTGAAAATTCCTGTTTTAAACAGGAGATTTAAATAATTAAATAATAAATAATAGTGTGTCTTTTTGAACAAGAGATTTTAATAATCAAATAATAAATAGATAAATATAAACCTATATATTAGAAAATATGCTCAAATAATAAGAATGCATTTTACACAATAATAAGAATACATTTTGTAAATAAAATTCATTTTATTTACAGCAGACAATTATGTGACTGGTCATGTGAGCAGCGCGTTCCCAGGTTAGTAGGATCACAGAACTCACTGATCCTCTGTGAATATATCGGCATCCGAATCCATGAGTTTTATCACTAAGGTGATATGTAAATGTATTTTTACAGACGTCCACATGAGAAACAATTACCGTCCGAGTTGGGCTTTAGGCTACGTAAAAACTGTGAACTCACTGCGAACCAACATCCATAACAAAAATGGTATAACTCACTCACTCACTCACTCACTCGCTCACTCAAAACTGTTCAGTCCATATGAATCATCTATTTTCAGTGTCCACTTTTCTTTACTTCACACTTGCCAAGTTTTTGCTGTCACATTGTATATCTACACTGGACGCGACAAAGCATTGCAAATCAGTTGAACTCTGAGTCAGCAGTTTTCTGTCGGGGATTTGTCGCGCTGCTCCGCTTGTGTCCGATGTAGACACAATGTAAGTTAATTTCGCTTTCTGATGCTGCATTTGAATTTTCATGCCACATTATTTGAAATTAGCGCAGGCCAAACAGTTTTCTCTTGCAGGCCGGATGTGGCCCGCGGGCCGCCTATTGAGGAACCCTGCTTTACAGTGTTAAACAGGAAAAACGTGCTGATAATGCTAAAGCTAAATAGAAAACAGTCAGTTTTTTTTTCGATTAAAGTCGGTTTATGGTTGATTCAGTGATGTGTTCAGCACTGAGGATAATAAACTTTGAAAGTAACCTGAAGTAATTGGCATTAAAACTGTTGGTATTGCTGAACTACAAGTCTACATTCCTTAGATGTGTACAGTACATATCTATAAGATTATTAGAATATGTCAAATATTTTGAAGAATGTTGACGGTAGCCATTGACTTCCATAGTATGGAAAAAAATACTATGGAAGTCAATGGCTACCGTCAACTCTTTGGTTACCAACATTCTTCCAAAATATCTTCTTTTTCTTTTTCAACAGAAGAAAGAAACTCGCACAGGTTTGGAACAATTTCAGAGTGAGTAAATGATGACAACATTTTCATATTTGGGTGAACTATCCCTTTAAACTGTTTGAGTATAAAATATACGTAAATACTATAAAATATACTAATAAATATACATTATTATTTATAAATACTTAATAAAAATCATTTAAATGCAAAGATTCTATCCCTGAAATATTCCCCTCCTGATGATGGCCATAAAAGTATGTGACAAGTATCTTGTGTGATCAAGTTTCTTGCTTTTTATCGAAAACACACCCCAAAGGCTTTCTTGTGGCCTAGTTTTTACAGAGTTAGAGAGTTTGACTCCTAACCCTAAGGTTGTGGGTTCGAGTAAAAGTCTTGCAACACCAAAACTAATAACCCCTTGAGCAACCCAGACGTAATCCAAACACACCCCCCATGCCGCAGCATAAATGGCTGCCCATTGCTCCGGGTGTGTGTTCACGGTGTGTGTGTGTTCACTTCTCTGTGTGTGCACTTTGGATGGGTTAAATGCAGAGCACGAATTCTGAGTATGGATCACCATACTTGGCTGTATGTCACGTCACTTCACTCACTTTTTTCACTTTCTTACACTTCTCACAATACAGAATGCTTGTAACTTTTGCAATGGGTCTAAAACATATTTGCCTTTGATAAAACTGTCATATTTATAAGTTGAAAGTGGCCAAAAGTGATAAGCAGAGGCGCTGAATAACGTTTGATATGTTAGCAAAGGTGGCAGTTGTGCTGGTATTGCAATTATTCCTCTATAAATACACAAGCCCACGCAGTTTACTGCTCTCTGGGCACGCAACAATAAACATGTAAACCTTTGAAATGCATGGCAGTGAAGATAAGATAACTTATTTTACAGGATGTTATTTCAAAAGGTTCCCACAGACTCTCATGTTCAAAGGTCCATCGTCTTAAATGTCATAAGATCATAAAAGTCATTGGGTTGGTGTGTGACTAGTGTGAGATACACATTATTAAATCAGGTTTTATTTCATATCAGTGACATATGCCAGGTCCTTCCTGTTTACTGACATTTGTATTTATATACTTCCTTTTTCCATAATGTTAAGGAATATTAAGGTGCTATTATAATTATGTATTTTGCAGACTTTGTATTTGTTTTTTACCCAAGTAATAATGAATAACTGAAGGCAGTTTTACTTGGAAAGAAAAACATTTTGCTCCTTCAATTTAGTTCTTAAAAAGTAAATATTTCTTCTAGGACTTCATGACTTCTTTCCTCTTATAATAATGCTTTATAATTGATGGCGATCCATTCTTACAATTTCAATGTAATGATCTTCGAGCCACTTCTTTATCACTCTTGCTTTATGACATGGCGCTCCATCATGCTGGAAAATGCACGGATTCATCACCAAATTGCTCATGGATCGTTGGAAGAAGTTCGCTCTTGTAGGACTTTTTGATACCATTCTTTATTCATAGCAGGTTTTTGGGCAGAATTATGAGAGAGCCCTCTCCCTTGGTTGAAAAGTAACCCCACACATGGATAGTCTCAGGATGCTTCACTGTTGGCACAACACAGGAATCATGGTAGCGTTCACCTTTCTCCTCCGAATAATTGATTTTCTAGATATCCCAAACAGTCGGACGAGAGCTTCAGAGAAAATAACTTTGCACCAGTCTTCTGCAGTCCAATCTTTGTACTTCCTGCAGAATTTCAGTCCCTCCTTGATGTTTTTTTTTTTTTTTTGGAGAGAAGTGGCTTCTTTGCTGCCCTTCTTGACACCAGGCTGTTGTCCAAAAGTCTTGGCCTCACTGTGTGTGCAGATGCTCTCACACCAACCTGCTCTCATTCCTGAGCGAGCTCTGCACTGCTGGTGACATGATTCTGTAGCTGACTCCTCAGGAGGAGATGGTCCTGGCACTTGCTGGACACTCTGGGACGTCCTGAAGACTTCTTCACTACAGTCGAACCTCTCTCCTTGAAATTCTTGATGATCCGGTAAATGGTTCTTTCAGGTGCAAAATTCTTTGTAGCAATTTCTACAAACAATGCTGATGAACACCACAACAGCTTAAGCAGCAAACTTTGCAAAACACAAAATTTATGTCACTGCCAAAACTTTTGGCCACGACTGTACAGCGACTGATTTGGCGCACATCATTCTCTTTCTATGAAACCTGTTAACCGCATTCACCAGTTCTAACTCTATAGCGACACCAACTCTATAGCTGTTTGCCCGAGCAATGCAATTATTTTACATTTACTAGAATTCAACCTTTCCCCTAATTTTTGCGTCTGTCTGGTGTGTGGCATATTATTTATTCTGCGCCCTTGTGACATAAGAGGTGCACGGCTGTGTATGCGCACAGCTTATAAGGAACATTGAGTATGAATATATTCTCTATACGTTTTTACACCCATGGTATTACCTATCGCACAGATACAGTATGAAGAAAATTGGAATTAACTTTTGGGAAGCCAAAGTCTGAACACACTGATTCAAGTGGGTGGTTGATTGGATCAGAAATGGCTGCATGTAAACGAGTCTAAGTCTCATGCTGTGCAAGGTCTTGGTGGCAAAGGCATGGCCGTAATGATGGGTTATAATTACTTAATGATTCTAACTGCTGCCTTGAGATAGCGGCAAGCAGGCCTTCATGAACTGCTCTGTGAGGTTTCTTATAACCAGACCTTTGGTGCATTCAGCAGTGCATTATTGTGTGCTTATTTTCTCCAGAGTTATCTCACCGACGAGCAAAAGCTCTGAAGAGGATAATCAATAGACCAGCAGATAAAAATGAAAGCTGTTCAGAGATATTTTCTCCCACTGGGTGTCTCATGTCACAAGGGCACTGGACAGAGATGGTCCAGAACGATAGAGTGTTTAAATCCTTGTATGGCTATCAGTCGGCAGCTTCAGGGAGGAGGTCAAATAAAAGGAAAGTTACTGACACTTTGCATGAATAGAGATAAAATTAGGGCCACACTGGGCAGATTTAATATAAACTACTCATTAAAGGAGGTGTTGGTTTGTTATTAGTATTATTATTATTTTCATAAATTGAAGAAATACATATTTTTAATCATTTTCTTCTAAATATATTCTAAGGGCTGAACAACGTATTTCTGTGGCAGTTGTAACTGTTTAATGTTTTGCCAAATTGGCAGTGAGTACATACAATCTCATTCGTACATTCATGTTTATGCCCTACTTAAGGTTATATTTATTTATTTATTTTTTATTTTTTCAAAAAGTTTGTATGTTTATGTACAAATCAAATCACAAACTTATAAAATAGTTACATTTTTGAATGAGATTAGATTTTTTGTGCTCTGTTAACTTTATGTTAGATAACAGTATATAAAATGCTAAAACAAGATTTGAAAGTTAAAAGAAGTCTTTAGAAGGGAGAACTGGATGAGAGTAATGCACAAACCGTCTGGTTTTGTGAGAACTCTAGCTGCTTAATTTTGGATGTATTGTAATCTGGCGATGGTTTTTGTGGGTAGGCCAATGAAAAGGCAGTTACAATAGTCAAGATGTCATTCATGGACTAGTTGTCCAAATCCACTAAGCAACAGAAGTGCCAGTTGGTGCTGTTATGATTTGTTATATTAGCAATTAGTCAAATTCTGTACCAACTTTTGTGTGTCTGTGTAAATTTTTCCTAAACAAACTCAAATATTGCCAGATTCCTAAAAGCCTTACGCTCTACGAATTGAGACATGTTTTATCCTCTCCTCCATATAAGACTCATCTGAATTTACCCAACTAGTTACCACACACCCTTTCAACACAACAATTTATGAATTACCAGTTACAGTTGCCTTTTAATTACAGACATCTCATTAGTGTCCTCTGCTATCATCCCAGCTAATCCCTGCTTTTTTTCACATGCTGAAGCTTTCACAAGGACTCATGCCCAAATGGGACCTTTAAACCCCCACCTGTGCATTATGACTCCAATAAACCTGTTATCAACTCATGAAAGTGATGGCAAACAGGTGAGTGCAGATTCTCGATAAGTCAGCGGCTGAGATTAACGCCATTTCTCAGTGGTAAAAGGACTCCCCACCATGATGCCAGAGCACAGCCTGCGAATTTTACAGCACTCCAAAATCATTATTGGCAATTAGCGTTCGTCAGGGAAGACAGCAGCTGGATGTAATTACAGGTAGCCCCTCATTACTCGTGCATGTACTGAGAAAAAGCATGGAAAAAAATAAGCTGAAAGCTGCTGTTTACCCTTATTTATTTATTTATACAGCAAAATGTTTTGCTACGTACAGTACCTCCATTGTGGTGCAATTATTGCAGGTGCAAAGAGAGGAAGGGAAATCTGGTATTTTGAAAGAATAAGGTTTGATATTTTCCTGTAGTGTTTCCAGCTGTGATACGGTTCCCGGGCAGGTATAAGACACAGATGGTTACGGTGTCCTTCCAATTATCCCTGAGTCAGACTTAGATAAGTACCTTTCAGTTGTTGTTTCAGGATTTTTGTAATTACGTATTTAAAAATATACTATATAAATATATAATAATATATAATTAAAAATATGTGATTATTTCGAGCAGAACCAGTGTTAGGTCTGCTCGTAACCAACCGTCTGCTGCTTTTAATGATGTTTACTGAAAAAAACTCACCTGACAGAAAAAAAAAAACCAAGCTGGTGTGACCTGACGTGCTAAAGCACCAGTTGGAGTGAAAATGAATGTGTTTTTAAAAATGAGATAAATGACCCCTTTCAAAGGAGTTTACAGCACTCACTGAAAAGAGAGACCCGTAAAACACTCATCAGCAGAGGCGGCCCGTTCTAATCACCTCACCTGAGTATCGCTTGGCCAGTGTGCCGCCACAGAGAGCTGTTGTGCGATCTCAAGGTGATCCAACTCATTAGATGCAGCATTTCTTTGGCATTACACTGCATTATCTCCGAAAAATCCCATTAAAAATGTCTTGCTTTTTCACTATACAGTATTTTTTTTTTGTTTAAAGGAAAAAAGTTCTAAATAACTCTTATAACCCATTTATTTAGTTATCCTCATGTCATTGTGAACTTGTTTGACTTCTATTTTTCTGTGTAACAGAATTGAATTTACATGGTGTTTATTCACTCCTTTTTTTTTTTATCCCCGAAAAACCCAAATAGTCTCAATTATCAAGCCGTTTTGAATTTCATAATGAAGGACTGCCCCGTATTAGCATAGTTCCACCCTCAGCCAGTTGTATGCTGTTTCTCAGTGAACATAAGAGTCTTCATTTTCTCCTGACATCAGAGCCACTGAGGATGCAGTGAATTCATTTTGTTTTTGATGGTAATGCACCCCTGAATACACAAACAATGGAAGAGAGGGGTGGGGTGAGCAGTTCCTCATTATCATTTAAAGAGACACGCACCTAAACCGCTTGTTATGAACAGAGCTGTTTTTGACAAGGTAAAAAAGGTGAGGTTTTACACGACCATTGAGCAATTTTAACCAAAGTATGTTGCAGAAATTCCATTAAGACACTAAAGAATCATACCAATTTGTGGAAAATGGGAATCCGACATCCACTTTAAACCAGGGCACAGACTACAGGAGTTTTATATCCTAACCGATTATGAAATCTGATTGCAGCACACACATAAGGAGAATCTTGGCTGATTTTCTTCCTTCAAATCTTAAACATGCACACACTACAAAATCTGAAAATCTGAAAACCATAAAATTGGTCCATAAACTATAGTTCAAGTTTTATAAAGTCATACGATAACATTGTCTGAACAATAAACTATTTTCTCGGCATTCAGTAAAAATCTGTCCTTGTACTCTTTGGGCCATGCATTAAGTTGTAGGCAAATTAGAAAAATGTTATGTGCAAAAAATGTCCATTGCTTTGTATATGAAGCTCAGCTCACACAGAATTCACTTTTGAACCAAGCAGCTTTCTGTCGGTCAACATGGTAAACTCAACCCGATGTGGGGATATATTTCGCCTCACATGAAAAATTTCTGATCACGTTGATTCAAGAGACTTGATTTTGATTATGAAAAATCGTTTAAATGTGGCTGCATCTTAACAGTTCACGAGGGAAGTAGTCTCAAAACAATCTGGATGATTGTTTTACAAATTGCAATAATCTTGTTGAATCCTATGGTTTAGAATGTATTGCACGTATGAATCACTTTTATGATAATTTATGATTTGTTACGGTGCTTTTTGAGGCTTGAAGGCTTCAGTTCCCCTTCCTTGTAAATGCATGTAAAAAGCAACCAGAACATTCTTCAAAATATATTTTTGGGAGTTCCACTGCAGAAAATGTCATACAGGTTTGGAATTAAATGAGGGTGAGTAAATTATTCCATGAATTTTCATGGATGGGTGAACTATACTTTACTGTCGGAAATCATTTCCATGTGTCCTCTTGGTTTTTGGAGCCATATTCTTTTCGCTGTTACATCAAAGGTGCAGACTGCAGTCATTGAATTTCAACTTTCATGTTTTTAATGCGACGGCTCAGTAAGCCAAATACTTTTCCTGTGACTGTATTTATATCTCGTCGTAGACATTTCTGAGCAATTTCTGAGCATTGAACCACTTTTAAAAACATGTTTTTGGCCATCAAGCTTAAACTAAATACTTACATGATGAGCTCAAAGAATGGGTGTTATATTTGTGATACACTGAGAAACCAGCTATGGCCTTGTCTGGATCTTACCCCTGTTTCATAGTTAATTAATAACATGTGAGCACAGCGTCTTGTATTTTATTTATTTTTTTCAACTTTTTTTCTGACACCATAAATAGTTAAAAAATCTGTAAAAGGAGAGTTGATGAGAAATGTTGTCTATCTATCTATCTATCTATCTATCTATCTATCTATCTATCTATCTATCTATCTATCTATCTATCTATCTATCTATCTATCTATCTATCTATCTATCTATCTATCTAATTTAAATTCAAAATTGCTTTAATGGCATGGCTGTAAAATATTGCCAAAGCTTGGAATATATGTGGAGAAACATACAAATAACAATGAAAACATGAAAATAATAGAAGAATTCTAAAAGTTTCAAATTAAATAAACAGTGTAATAAATTCTCAGTCACTTTGGTGCATTTCTCGAGTTTACAGTAATCATCATTAAATTAAAATCATCAAACTAAAATTTGCAAATATTTGCAAAGAAGTATGTGCATTTCTCAAAACAATTCCTACAAACAGCACCACAATATAGATTACCTGCAAAAGCCTGTAACTTACTCAAAATCTTTAGTGCATCTCCCAAAAGTATTTATGTCAATAAACATATCAGTGCCACCAGAATGAAAAGTCCTTGTGTCATTGTTCACAAACAAGATATTCAATATGCTTAGTTGTGTTGTCAATATAACAGTGCACTTTGTTAGTATTACCTGATGTAAACTATGGCAACATTTTGGATGGCAGTTGCTGTATTGAACAGTATGCCATATGCTTATGTATGCCATGTATCCATTTCAAAAGTACAAATTTACACATTACTGTATGTGGGATATTGATTGAAATAGACTTCCCAGTTCCACTTTTACTAGTGGTCTGACCAAAAAAAAAACAAAAAAACATTGTAATTATAAACAAAAAACACCCTTTACAATGTCAATGTCATATAGAAAAGGAAAAACAAATATGGGCACAAAGATGAAAATAAAAAAAGTCCATTGTCAGAATTTGTGACTCTTGTGTTGTCCTCTGTCTATACAGTATATGCTTTCCAACTGAAGATTCATGAGATGAACCTTTGAGCTATTTCAGAGAAATGGTTTATCATTGGTTGGTCTACATTCTCTTCATTAGTCAAGATTCACTTGCACAATTCATGCCAAATTTACAAAAGTCTAATAATAATGTGTAAAAAAAAAAAAGTGCTTGGCAGTTTATGACAACTAGATGAAACATTTTGCATTTAATGACTTATACGATGAACTAAAGACTAGATGTTTTGAGGGGTAAGACTATTGCACAGAAAACTATATAATAAATTTAGAGCAACATGACATTAGCAGCTGATAATGTAGGAATAAATGTGATAAATGGAATGCATCCCATGAGCACACAATATGATATTGGAGTTGAGGAAAAACCTGATGTCGTGCACAAGAGGAGAGTGTTGTCTTCCAGTCTTTCTCTCGAAACAAACTGAACTACCCATCAGGCTGGCTAGTGGACAATTTTACATATCTACTGCATTTCTCAGTTCCACTGTAGCCCAGCCAACACAAACACAGAGAGCAACTGTCATGTAAAAAATGTGGAAAAAAGAAAGAAGAAGAAATGTCTGTCTTTCTGGTTCATCTCGCATGTTCTGTTTCATATCATGCCACAAAAAGTTGGAACTGAATAAGAAATTATGCTTTTGAGGAAAGATCAAGTGTGTAACGATCTAACAGATGGATAGCTGACTAAATGAGCAGCTGATACATAGATAGTATTTATACATTGTGGCCAGTTAGATGAAGTGTTTTCTGTTATTTGAGATATAATTTGTGTAAAAATATTTTTGGATGAGAATCACATCTGCAGTGTTATATATATTTAATCCCTAAGCAATATTTAGTGTACATCATGCAAAAATAAGTAAGAACAGTTTTATGATATTGGCTCGTTTTGCAAAAAGGTTACATATTTTTATTGCTTTAGGTTTAAGCAGCACTTATCTGGCTATGCAATGATGCATATAATGACAACATTAAATGAAGTGAATTACTTACATAAAATTGCAATCATTGTAGCCATTTATTAAATGAGATCAGTAAATTGGTTTATTGTTGCTCACATATAGTTGGGTCCAAAAGCATGAGACTGAAATGCCATCATTTTAATGGTTTTGAAAATGAAAAGCAAAAAAACTGTATGATCTCTTCTAGATCAAGAAATAAGTGACACTGATCATGTGAATCTTTGTAATAGAAACATCTAGTTAGTAAAACACAAAATTAAAATAGTGGTCTCAGACTTTTAAATCTCTGTATGAAATAAAAAAAAAGGATGAGTTACAGACTTAACAGATTTGTTTTTATTTATTTTTTTTTAAAGAGGGAGCTATAAAAAAGGAGGGGGAAAAAATCACCTGTTTTGTGGCAATAATTTAAAGGTTTTTTGAATATACACCCACACACAGCGTTACATGATTCACAATAGCCGCTTGTGTTTGACGTGAGCCGAGTTACTGCATATTACTATTTCACAGTATCAGACCTGGCTGTCAGAGCAGGAGGAATAAATTACAGTAGATAATGCTTCCAGAGGTCTGATCGTGCTCCATTCTGATGAATCCTGCTGAAAGATACTTCACAAGACCACAAAGTTATACATCAATGCCTCTGTTTGCATTAGAAATGCTACATCCATGTGAAATTAGGCATGTGATTTTAATTATGCCATTTGTTATGTATCTATTTCAGGTTCGGAATTGAGTTACATGAACTCCACAGAAGTGTGTATGCATGAGCACACACACACTTCATAAAAATAATAATAATAAAAATAAAAAAAAATCAGTGTTTTTGTCTTGTTTTTTCAGTATAAACATCCTAAAAACAAGATTTGTGTAATTGTGCAAGACAATAAGTAAGTCTTAATTCAAGGTCTTTTACCTAAAAACTTGTTTTAAGCAAAAACTTTTGTTGCATGTATTCTGTTTATGCATTTCTTGTTTTTTCATAAATTTAGGTATATGAAAGGATTTTAATGTAAATGGAAGCCCGTTTCTGCCTTAAAAAAAGTTTAATGTAAAAAATAATCACATTATATATGATGTTACATTGTGAGATTTATATAATCACTATATATATATATATTATTTTATTTTATATATATATATATATATATATATATATATATATGAAGATAAATTGTGAGATATGTAATCACTTTCCTTTAAAGAAAGAAAGAAAAAAATATATTCTGTGTGTGTGTGTTTGTGAATTCATTAGAGATCATAAATATTGATACACACACACACACACACACACACACACACAAACACACAAACACACACACACACATCCTCCATTCATTTTTTCCTTACTACATTTCAACTGGAATACAGGATAGCAATATTGATTAAGAGAATGGTCTTTGCAGTTTAAATGTGTGTGTGCAAGCTGGCCTACAGGTGTGTTTGGGTTTCTACTCTTTGTCCAACACTGGTGAAAGAAACTAGGATTTTTATGTGAGGCAGTGTGATTATTTGCCATCTGTGTGTTTTAAGAGGAGAGCGAGAAAGATCTATTCTCGCCGGCTCTATTCAAGGCTATTATATGGAGTCAGCAGCATTATATCCACCATCACGGTGCACAGGGCCTCACCTCTATCTGGCAGCACAGCCCTGCAGCTGTGCCTCTGGTCTTTTACCCCATGCTGGCACAATGTACAGCACAAAACAGAAAAATCAAAAAACAAACAACAAAAAAAACACACAAACATATTAACGGGAATTCAATCACACATACAAATGCACATATATTACTTAGTTTTGCATATATTACTTAATTTACATTAATTACATTACTTAGCACAAAAAATAGATTAGGGGAAATGAAAATGTTTTCCCTGTGAGCAATGCAGCAGGATATCTATAGGTTTGTATTATATGGTGTGTGTGTGTGTGTGTGTGTGTGTGTGTGTGTGTGTGTATATATATATATATATATATATATCAAAAACAAATTGTAACTTACAATTATAATAATTAACAAAATCATTACAAAATAAAAATGACAATTATAATTAATTTTTGTATATAATTATAATATAGTTAATATTAGTATGTATTATTATATATAATAATACAATATTATATATAAATGTTTCTATATATTTATTATATATTTATTTATTTTATTGTATTATTTTTTTGTTATTAGGCTCCTGCATCGCTTAAATGCTGCTTTCGTTCATGTGGTGTCAAACAGGCTCTTGTAATGGTCAAAAAGACAACAAAGTCAAAAGAAAGAAAAAAGTGGTAAAGGAGGAAAGGACTAAAAAGAGGGAGTTGAAAGAGAGATGGACAATAAGAGGAAGTGGCAGTAAAAGAATGAGGCAGATGAGAACTGAGAGGAGAGCAGGCATTGTGAGAGAGTGAGTAACCACTGCTGAATCTCAATGGGAGGTAAAGCCCGATCATTTTTAAAAGGTAAACGCTGTCAGGACGTGGGGCGTTTAAGAAGCGCACAGACTCAGGTGTGATTTACGAGCACACTGCAGGGGTTATAAATCACCACACGACCGCCGCACCACTCCTCTCTCTTGCTCTCCAACACACACTGCATTACAATACAAACAGTGCAGGAGCGCCATTGCTAGAGATGAATGGTTATTGAGTGAGTGAAAAAGAAAGAGAGATGGACACTTCTTTATGATACTCATCAGAAATGCACCACTAGTCAAAACAGAAGTGTACTTTCTCTCTCTGTGTGTGTGAGCATGTGGTCTACAGCTGGCATATCTCTTCCAGATGAGACGGATAATGAGATTTGTCAGAACCTCTTTATTTTCACTTGCTAAAATCCTGTGAAATTGCATTTTAACAACTGTAAAACAAGTGTGAGGACGTTATGATTTTACATCGTGTTACAGTCATCATGGTAACGAAAACTGACATTTGACCTTATTTTGACACTTCACTTCTAAAACACAGTCAGCTGCCTTGTTGCCTGCCTACATAGGCAGCTACCTTCTCAGGCAGTATCCTAACTGAAACAGAACATCAAGTGAGTGATTTGGAACACTCTAATTAGGCAGCAACATTGTACTGTATATCACAATAACCAGATGTTTTCAATGGAGTTTGATTTGCATGTTGCTACAATAACTATGCTTTACTCTTATAAGCATAAAAATACAAAGCAGACAATAGATATACAAATATGAGAAAGAAAAAAAAAGAACTGAAATGAGCTTAAATGAACACTAGTGGCAGTAAAACAGCAACAACTTTTATTATTTTTTTTACACAAATTATGATTATAAGGGTAGGTTATCGATTTAATAGACTCCTATGCACGCAATTCCTTGCACAATACTAAAGTATGTTATGACCTCACTTTTATAATAGCGCAAGATTTGTAAGGTAATACATTTTGACATTTGCATCACATAAGTTCCATTTGTATGATGTAGTAAATTTGCTCGTTAGCTCACCTGGTACAGCATTGCATTGCATTGCCTGAAACACGAGTCACAATAAAAGAGCTCAAAGACTACAATGGCATGGTTAATTCATGGTTGTTTTTAATCTCAGATGTGCTTTTGTTAACATTATTCATTAGGTTTAGGGTATGCTTTATTGTAGGTGGTACTTTGTTTTCAAATGCAATAGAGCTTAGGTGCTACTCACTGGACATTTAATTTCCACATATTACACCATTTTGTGTCTCCCATTCATAGTAATGCAAGTTGTCTATGTAATCTTTGTGTTACATTTGCGTTTAAGCAGCATTTCTTTTGACTTTGTCCACCATCTTGGATTGTTTCATTGATCTAACTGCAATGTAGTGCAATTCTGTGATTTCTTTTTCCATAAAGGATATAATGGTTGATAAAATGATATCCTTGAAGCATACAATTTTATATGCTAGATCGTTTTGGCAATTCTATTCATTTAATAAATGGCAGAATAAAAAATGTTCAGGGTAATATAATGTTTGGCTAATTATAATAGGATCTTATCTGTCATTGGGTTAATTGTAGGCTTTTGACAAGGGCCCCTAGAATAATAACCTTAAAAATGAGCAAGGTGTTTTCACAGCATGTTCAAATAAGGTTCATAACTCAACACTGCAATATTTGTACTTTACCATCTTGCTGTTCCGACAGAAAAAGGATTCAAACCACCACATTTGGCAGGCCTTGACATATTTAATCATGTACAATATAATACACGTTCAAGTTATAAATGCTGGTTTAAATTTTTTCCTTCTATCTGTGCCAGTGGGGGCTAATTTTCAGTTGATCTCTTCCAAGACACACTGGTGTGTGTGTGTGCGGGACGGTGTGAGTCAATGCTAGGTCACTGCTCTCTTGTCATGTAGATGACAGACACATAGTTGGCATTCTGGAGGTCTCAAGATGTACATCTTCTCTCTTCTCTCGTGCCTGTTTGCAGCATTGCCGCTTCACTGGCTTCACACGAGTGGGGCCAGAGGAGTGTGTCAGTGTGTGACTGCGGACCCCCATTCACACATGTCATTGCTGGGGTGTGAGGGGGTCTTTGGGGTGATCCGAACAAATACACACACAGCTCTTTGTTGTCATCACTAGAGTGTAGTGTTCACTTTTTTTGCTGAGCCCAACTAAAATATCTGTGTCAGTGAACTCTCTCTTGTCTACCAAACCACTGAAATGTCCTTACATCGCTTTGCATTTGTGTACCGCTTGCTTGAACAGACAGTGCACTGTTTAGCAAGCCATTGCAGTAAGAGAGGTCAGGGAAAGATGATGGGATGGGGTTTAAGCCTTGTTTTGGTCGAATCAGAGAAGCTAACCGCTGTCTTGGCCAGCAACGATTTAAGTAGATTTTAAGAGGGAATTGATGGAAATTTGTGAAGGTAAAAACAACAGAAATTCTTAGGGTGATGCAAAAATCCAATGATTACATACTGATCAAATTGCCTCTTATAAATCAGACCTCAAACGGGCCTCAAATATTTCTCTCTAGAGAACAGAAGTGGATTAGTTACTGTGAGGCAATATACTGTAGCTAAAAATCTTAATGTTTTTAGGTATTTTGATGATTATTCAGTATTTCTGTATTCACTCAAATAGCTTAAAAAGTAATATTTTTTCAATTCATGGAAGCATAATTTCCACCAGACAGTCATTGTTCCCAACTAGATTCAATATGTTTAAAGCAAACATTAAAATAAAATACAAATCTAATAAGTGCTTATTTTAACCTAAAATTATAATCAATAATATTTTTATACATTTAAAAAGACAGTGCAGTAAATTAACAGTTATATTTACTTACATATACTATAATTCTACAATCACTTTTTAATATAAAAATGTAAAAATATGCAGAGATTTCTGTAACAATTTAAGGAGCAAACAAACTGCTGAATTGGATGCTCTTAAAACATCTCTGTCTTAACGTTTTCATACTTGGGAACTAACAAGACAAGAAGGAATTGTCAAACTGTACTAATGGTGCAGCCTTTAAAATGACTAATAAAACTTAATACCCAATGCAAAATTATTGCAAACACATTGCGAATAGTCAATATATCACCCAGCTCTGATTGAAAGCATGCGTTTTAGAAGTGTGACTGAATGCCTCAGTGAATGGGAACAGCCCAGTAAAGCTGTAATGGCCTCATGTCACCACTCCTCCAGATGAGACATGGCTTTTAATGCTGCTCAGGGGTCAGTGTGCACATGGGGTCATGATCACAAATGACCTGCATACTCCAAGCTCTCAGAGACAAAAGCAATGTCACCAGAGAGTGATTTGTTCCTAGAGAAATAGAGTGGACATGCAGCTGTTATTTTACTATCTTTGAGCTAGTATTTTATTTTTACTTTTATTTTTATATTTTCACTTTTCATTTTAATTTCAGTTTTAGTGATTTGGTTGTTTTAATTAGGTTTTTTTTTTTTTTTTTTTTTTTTTTTTTAAATATGTCTATGTAGTTTTTATAAATTTTTATTTTGGTTTTAGTTTTAGTTATTTTAGTACATCAAATTAAACAAATGTTTGTTTTTTTAATATTTCATTTAATATATATATATGCATGTATGCATGTGCAGTATATACAGTATTTATGGTGTATATATACATGATATTACATATATTCTAGAATAAATAAAAAACAGAGTAACAATGCTCTTTCATGACATTATGTGGGACAGAAACTGAATATACAGTCAGAAATAGTGGTGGTGGTGGTGTTGCTAATGGAGATGTCAGAGGGCTGAAGCAGACTAGCTGTGGCTGATGTGTTGATTTCCCTCAGGAGCTCCTCTCTGCCCAGCTACACTGCTTTACATTCCAGAGGGAGACGCATAATGCAAGACTGGCATGAAACATCCATATGTATCGCCAAACCCAAGCAGCTTACTGCAAATGGCCTTTTCTTTGCTTTTAAGCAGGAACAGTTGCTATCCGCCATCATTTTCTACCATTATATTCCTTCTGTGTGTCGGGAATTGACTGCTGTTTTCTTTGTGTCTTTCTCTCTTATTTATTTATTATTTTCTAAGATAGCAAAATAGGATATTTGAAATTACATTCCGGCCACACTTTAGTGTAAATTGTTTTTTATAGAATATATATTGTATTTAGATTTTCTTTTTTTTTAATCCCACACTTGCAAATAGGTTTTCTTGAATTAAGCATAAACCTTATGAAATTTTGTTAGATTTATGTGAAAACCAGGTTTGTTTGTTGGCCTTATGCGAGACTTGATTTTTTTCCCCAATTATTTGTTTATTGAATCGAATCTTGTTGTTATCATATCATAGATTTTCTGAGATATTAGCAAATATCATATCGGTGGGTATGAGAATCAATATCATATCGTATCGTGATGAACCAATTCACACCCATATATATATATATATATATATATATATATATATATAATATATATATATATATATACTGTATAATTTTTATTAATATATTTAACAAAAGCAATATCATTACATTTTGGAGATTTATCAAACAATGTTGTATTTAAATTATTTCTTATTTTAGTTTTTAATTTGTAAAATAGTGTAACTTTATATATATATATAGATATATATATATATATATATATATATTTTTTTTTTTTTTTTTTTGCTGTGTAAACAGAACATAAAAACAAGAGAGAGACAGTGAGATAAATAAACATCTGACTCATGCTATGTTCTCCAACTAACTCTGCATAATGATCATGCAGCTCATCTGTGTGCCCTGCTAATTGCCACCTATATAATTCAGCTTGACACTGTCTAGACAGCATAAAAGGAGCTCTAAAGGAGAGTTCAGGAGGAGCATGTTCATTTAATAATGTCAGTCAATGCAGCCATCTCACTCTTGTCACAATTCCTCCAGTATCCCACCACACCGCCTCTATTTTAATGCATTTCTGTTATGTAAAAACATACTTAATTCGTATTAATAAAGTAGCACAAGGAGGCAATTTAGATTCGAGTCTCATGCTCAGGTCCTTCATCAAGCCAAAAACACTTATATATCTTGCTTTCAAATATTATATGCTAATATGAGCTAGCAGCTAATCTCAAAAAATGCATTTATTCATTTATATTTTTTAGTAAGCATCCGTATCTGATCTGAGGCCTGGTCACTCATATTGTGTGGTTATATTGTCTCAAGCGGTCTCTTATTCCAGCAGCCTCCCCGTGCGAGCATGTTGCTTCGCTCGTATGATATGCTTATTTGTTCAAAATCCTTCTTGACCGTAAACGACTGAGCTTTTTTTTTTGTGTCGTTTGACTCATTGTGTCTTGCTAGCGGGCAATCTCTCATCAGCTCCACTTATTTAGAGCAATTTTGGTCTGTGCCGATATTAAATATTCATATGCTGGCTAGATAAAGGCAGACAGGAGTGAAGGTTGCTGTGGGCTGGAGATATCGCCGTCCCACGGTCCCCTGGCCCCCTCATTGTTTCGATTTAGCACGGTGCATGACGCTAAGTCATTTTCTGGAACAAATTACATATCTAACTTGTGTCACAATGTATCAGTCACATTAGGGTGGATGATGGGAGTGAGCCACTTGGAAGAGGAGAAAAAGCTCCTGAAGTCAGGTCAGCAGCTCTCATCTTTAAACCAAGCAGAAAATTTAATTAAAACCCCTGATATGGGGTGAGGGGGAAGATGACTTTCATGTAACAAGAGCGGTCTGTCCTATCAGCAGTAGCCTGCTGCCTTTACTGCCACATGTGCATAAACATTGGGCAAATATCTGCTAATTAGCTAATTATTTTTTCCCTTCTAAACTAAATCTCTATAAATGCTAATTTATTACTCATATATTAATTAATTATATTGACTGTTTTACTGCTCTGTTGTGTTTCTCTCTTAGTAACTGTTCTTTTCAATATTCTTGAAAAAAAAAATCATTTTTGGCCGATTGCTCTTAAATTCTTAAAAAAAAATAATGGAGTGGTATTGACATCCTGTACAATGAGTTTTTTGGCATTTGAGAAAATGTTCAGTTAAAAAGGAGTTAGAAATATTTTCCTATAATATCAGATGAACAAAAGAAAAAATACAGACATCATTTTAAAGGAAAATTCTGTATGCAGCACAAGTTTTATTATATTATGTGTATGTTCCATTCATAATCATTATTACAATGTCAAGTGCAATAATAAGCAGGTTCTTTTTATTGCAGCCTTGCCATGTAATGAGTTCTTGTTTTTTGATTTTATATTTTATATACTTTATGTAGGCAATTTCATAATTGTTGTGTGTGCCACCTTTGAGCAGCATTAACAGTTTGTGTACATAAACATAAATGCCATATCAGATGCAGCTTGTTCCACAGTCTAAAGTGTTCTAAGTGATTGAAACAATTGGTTAAATCTGAGTATTTGACTTAAAAGACAACACAATTACATTTAATAAGGTGGTTATAAAAACCAGAAGAGTTCACTGAAAATGCCCCAGGAGGCAAATATTGAACCTTAGTGGAAAAGTCAATTTCTGACCCTGCTCTTCTTATAGATATGTTTTGTAAAACTAAAAGTTGGCAGGTATACTCTATGAGTTATGAAGGAAAATGTCCAACTGACAAATGTCCTACATAATGACTTGCTTAATATGAGCTGGTCTGCAAGTGTGCCACTCCCTGCTTGTGCTTTACTGTCTCTAGTGTCTTTCAGGGACAGAGGAGTATTAATGGTGTCTGTCAGGCTCTTGGTCTGTGTAACTCAGGGTTCATTTTTCTCTCGTTTACCCACCTCCATCTTCCTCCGCTCCTCATCCTTCTCCCTTAAGCTAGCCCCTTAAATGCAGTTCCTGCACACTGGGAGCCATCATATCTACTTAAAACAAAAGGGATTCATCAGGCCTGTCTCCCCCTCACTACTGAACCGTTCCTGGAGACCAAATTACGGCCTGACTGGAGGTGCTGGAAATAAATGGGTCTGGATATAATGGTTGCAGCCCATGGGTAATATTCCTGTGAGATGGAGTGAGAGAATAATAGAGCAGGAAGAAATCGTTTTTACTGAATATTTCTCAGCTTGTACGGTGCTGAAATTTGCCCTCGTTTTGACAGTTAGCATTTTTCGCTCAGCATATCCTCTGTTTCTCCTCCTCTGTCTCTCCCTGTGTATCTGCACTCAAACCTTTACACCTCACTGTGGTACAGATGGTTTCATTTTATACGAGATAAAACTGTGTTTGGTGGAACTGATTAAACAGAGAACAACATCCCATATGCCATTTATTCCCATATAAAATTGCTTGGGCAGATGCTGACATCTTTGGATATGATTGATTCACCTCTGACTGGAGCACAGGGTGTGGGGGATGCTCTCATAGGGCTCCAGCTGCCTGTCCGACATGTACAAACACACACACACACAGTCACTTTACCAGTGCAATCACAGCTCTCACCTTGATTAGACTTGGGCAGGTGAGCGCAGGTCACTTTAATCATGATCAGTCCTTGGCCAATAACTCTTTTGTGTGTGTGTGTGTGTGTGTGTGTCTGTGTGTGTGTATGTATGTGCATGTGACAATACAACACTGCAGCTACTTCGTGTTTGCATTTCATAAGTGCATGACATCCAAATATATATATGTTCTTTGTGTGTGTGTGTGTGTGTGTGTGTGTGTGTGTGTGTGTGTGTGTGTGTGTGTGTGTGTGTTGTTTGTTTGTTTTATCATTTTGCCATTCATTTATGTCATTCATATGAAGTTGTTTGAAATCTGTGTGCATTGCGATTTTAACAGGAATATGCAGGCAGTCAGTGTGCATACAGAGTCCATTCTGATTGTTGATGGTAGTTTCACAGACATTTCACTCATTCCTCATAATAAAATATTAATTGATATGAATTGATTAATATTCATAGGTATTCGTTCACAAACATTTTTGTATTCACTGACAGCATCTGAAAAATGTATTGACATGCACAGTTTTATAAATTCAAAAAATCTTTATGAATCCTTTATATTATATTAATATTGATATGTTTCTATAGTTACATTTAACAACATTTAAATACATCTAGTTACATTTAACTACTTTATAGATATATACCTCTACCCTAACCATAACCAGGTCTCAGTAGTATAAAACATAATAGGCAGAAATATTTTAAATTTTTATCACAAATGTTTTTTTTTTTTTTTTTTTTTCCTATGGCAAACAAATTTATTTATTTTATAATGTTTAGGTGATGGGATCATTCTCAGACAATACAGAAATAAAAAAAATAACACAGAGGAGAATGAAACTGTTATAACGTCAAAATAGGTAAATGTTAAATGCAATGGTAGGCCTATAGTATATTTAATAAATTAAAAGTCTTATTTAATAAAATTAATGTATATTTAATAAAAACAATGTCAGTGTACTTTCAGAAAAATTAGAGACAAAAGCTGACACTGGGACAGAACCATTTCAAAAGGTACACCTTTGTACCTTATTTAACCCTAATGGGTGCAGATTAGTACCAGGTACAAATTAAAACCTAAATTACCTTTTGAAAGTGTACCAGCACAGTGACAGCTTTTGTCTGAGACAGTTTGCTAGAACCCTACTTTGCATACAAATACCTATGATTACTAATGAGATCATGTTGTAAAGTTACCATCTTACCATCACCCTCTAAGTTCTTGAGGATGCCGCCAGGGTTTATTATCATCCTCATTTTAATTTGCCCCGCTTTATGGCGTCCTGCTCCAGGAGGACATTTCTCCTTCACTTAATTCCCCCTCAGTAATTACTTGTAAACATTCAAGGATTTTAAACACCACCTTCAAGTGTGCACCAATCAAAAGCACCCACGTGTGAGATGAAGGGATGCAAGCTGAATTCTTGTAAAACTGACGAGTTAGACCGTCCCATCCTAAGTAATCAGTCACCGGTTTCAGCTCATATACCCTTCTGATGAGAAATGAATGCTGTTAAGAAGAACCATTGGGTTTAGCCCAGAGGCATGATGGGAGATGTGATGTTGCTTGCAGCGTTCATTCCCAAGAGAACCAAATCAATCTACCCTGTCCCTAGTCCCATAACCCAGGTCTCTTTCCTCCTCCAACCCTCTTTACCAATGCAACAGAGAGAAAACAAGCCCAGACAGACATTATAAATTGGCTCCATCTCCATCTAGACTACAGTTGGATTATACAGTGAATGTTGCGACAGTTACTTTGATAGCAGCAGATGCAGCTGAGCGCAGAAGCATTGTAATGTATGAGCTTGAATATGCCAGCGCTGGTCTTTAAAGAGCCTGTCACCTAGTGATTTGACATTGAGTGTGCGCCTGTTTAACAAAACAACCTTAAACAAGCTTATCTTTATTCAGGGTTATTTGTTAAGACACCTCATCAAGTTGGGTGAATTTGCATATTAATTGAATTTGTGGATGTTGCTTTAAGGTGACAGTTTTTAGTGTGCTGTCTGCAGGCGACTCACCTGAACATAGCAGACAAGGGCTTTTTTAACTAGCAGGAAATTGCTTCAAGTTTGGGAGATGTAACGTGTTTAAACCTACATACTAGGGTGGATCATTTTAGGAAGGGGGAGAGAGAAAAATCACGTTGTATATAATTCGGTCTTATTATCATCCCACAGGCATCCTGCAATACTTTTTTTTTTTTCTGTGGGTAGTTTTCTTTTCTTTTTTCTGTAAATAAATCCTGCACGCTGTCGTATAGAGGTGAAATAAATAATAATACAACATTTCACTCAGAGACCTTCATCAAGCATGTTTCATTCCTTAGAAATGCCTCTTGAAAGTTTGTGATTGAAAGATTGCATTATTCAATAAAAATTTGCAAGCTATATGACAGTGAGCATTTTTCCATTCATTCCATTTATTGTGCCTGACAGACTTGTCCATGACCATCTAGGAATGAGTGCGAGAGATGTTTATTTCTTTTTTTTTCTACATATTTTGAGAGATATTTTCTATCATTAGAAGAACATTATCAGTAATGTTTAGTTGTTGTTGTTTTTTGTAGTGGTAGTATTTGGTAGTTTTTAGTTTAGTTTAGTTTAGTTTAGTTTAGTTTAGTTTGAGGGATCCTTGTTATTGCATAAATTTTGTATTTATTTGTACACAATATTAAGAAGAAACATTCTTGTTTATCGCCCATGTTATTTTCCTATTTCCTATAATTGTTTCTCAAGATGTTTCTCAAGAAACTCAAGCCTTTAGATGAGCTGTCAGAGAGATTCAGAGTCTTAGTCTTTGGCCAGCAGGTGAATTTTTATTTGGTCATATCACCACTAACAATTTATTTCCCTATGGGCTGATTGTGAAGGAAGGTGTGAGTGTGTGTCAGTGTGCCCATGTAAGTGTGTGAACGATGGAGGGAAAGAATAGCAGGATGATGAAAGGGTTTCTGAGGGTGATGAAGTCTCTCTGTCTAAGATGATTGACCACTCCAGTCTCACCCTGCTACTGTCTGCCTGTCTAATGCACCCTTTCCCAAAATGCACCAGGATAATGAGTGAGAAATGTCTGACAATAGCCCACTCTCTCTCTCATTATCCTCCATGTCTCGGTCCAACCCTCTGGGAGAGAGAACATTCCAGCCCGACATGCTGCTTTCCTCTTGAGAAGATGTCCGGAGTGTAGACGTGCCATTCTCTCCTTCTTTTTTCAGACAGCATGCTTCAGAACAGAGTGACAGGAAGAAAGTTTTATATGTGTTTGTGTGTGTGTGTGTGTGTGTGTGTGAGGGTTTTCTGTGGCTCTGGAAGGACAGGCAGGCAAGCACGTGACCGAATACAGGGAAAGCGCTCATACTGCAGATGCAATTAGGCTAAATGGGATTAGGCCTATCACATTTCTGCCGGCCGCGGCCCCGGAGCCACCTGGGAGAAAAAAACTGTGGGGGGTGCAGCCCACAAGAGGAAATGAGGAAGTGTAGAGGAAGCATCTCAACTGAACTCTAGAAACTGATGGAAACTCTACACTTACATTGTGATAGTTTCAATGATAGTAGCCAAGACAGCAATGGAGCAGCCTAAAATCATTGTGTTAAGGGACGACTTGTCAATGCAGCATGTTAAATCCCAGTGGGACAGTTTGTACTTAGTTATATTTTATTGAAAGCAGTGGTTCTCAGTCGAAGAGCCCAGATGTGGGTTGTAATGCTAAATGCAAAGATAAAATAAATAAAAATAAATATAAAATAAATAAAGTGCAAATAATAAATAAAATAAAATAAATTATTTTGTTATTGACATAAAGAGTTTCGAGTTAAAGGGATAGTTCACCCAAAATTTAAAATTTGATACCATCTGCTTACCCCAAGGGCATCTAAGATGTTGGCGACTTTGTTTCTTCAGTAGAACACAAATCATGATTTTTAAATTCAGCCGTTGCAGTCTCTCAGTCGTTTAATGCATGGCAATGGTAACAAAATCTATGAAAGTACAAAAAAAACATGAACAGACAAATCCAAATTAAACCCTGCGGCTCATGACGATACATTGATGTGTAAAGACACAAAACGATCGGTCTGTGCTAGAGGGTGACACGGGAGTGGATTTTCAAATGCCCAGCATGCCCACTTTAGTTGAATAAAAATCCAAAATGTAGTTTTTTTGTTATTTTATTGAACTGAAAGCCATCTTAAACAATGCACATTGTGCATTGCACACAGCCACACACATTAAATTTCATGTAAATCATCCATGCTAACACACGTTTTGTATTGTAATTTTTTTGTCATTTGAAAGTAGACATTTCACTCTCTATAGATTTATTTTTCATACACAGAGTATTCAAGTTTCTAGCTCAAGTTCACATGACCAAGACTGCAGAAAGCGCATCTTGTTTGCTTTAATTATTTTACAGAAGCGCAATGTTTCATTGTTATTCTGAGTGCACACAAATAAACACAGAGTCTTTACCGATTCAAAAGATTTATTACTTTTATCTGTATGACCAAAAGTTACGGAGTATTTTAACCTATTTCTGTAGGTTAACATTAGATTGAGCGGCCATGTAAAGTTGTTACTACATACATCTTTTAGATGAAAAGCTATATTTGAGGTCGATGAATGATAGGTGGGCTTTTGGATGTCCTGCCCGATGTAGGCTAATGTATTACCACATAGAACTGGCCATTAACAATATGTCCGTCACGCGTACATCATTCAATTAACCAGCCACACCAAAGCTAACAGGAGGAGAGCTTAAAGAGACAGGGCAAGTAGAATTGAGTTCATAATTAAAATATAGGCCTACAGTTTATAGTTTATTTATTTAAAAGGTAGGCTATATTTGTGTATAAAGTTGGGGACCCATGACCTGCGCTACCTATCTCCCAAAAAGAAAAAAGAAAATCCCAAAAGGGACTGATGAACAGAGGGTCAAGTTTAAGTTGTTATTTTAGCACAAATTCATGTGACTTGTCTCTGGCCATATTAGCCAGAGACAGACGTCAGCAGACATCAGAGCAGATTGCATCATGTTCTCATTCAACAAAGAGCATGAACAAAATTAAGCAAAATAATGGATATGACCCAGACTAAATTACATATGGGTTCATATTGTTTTCTGCAATGAATAATTGCCTGTGAGGGGCACAAAACCATAAAATAAATTAATGTCTTAACCCTCTGGGGTCTAAGGGGTTTTGAGGGCCTGGAGAAGTTTCGACATCCCCTGACTTTTGCGCTTTTTTCAGTTGCTTATAAACATATACATGGCTAAAGGCTAATAACACTGTAATCTGTACAAACTGGGCTGCAATAATATGTAAATAGCATGTACGTACATGATTGTGTTTTTGAGAAAACAACGGTTATGCGTGGTTAGTGAAAAACTACAATTTTGAAGTCACTGAAATAAGGTCATAAAAAACATACAGAACATTTAATCACAAGACTGTCCAACATGGACCTTGTAGACTATGTTTATATGGTACTCAAGCATTCCTTGTTCTTTAAGCATCAACTTTGTCTCACATAAAAAAACCTTTTGAGAGATAAAAATGGAAACAATGGAAAAAGTTAATACATACTCACAGCAAGACATCTGGGGGGGGGGGATCACAGATAAGTCACATCCATGTATAAATCACACTTTATTTTTAATTGTTTAAACTTAACAGTATTAACAGCTGTGACATATTCCGGAAAATATGGTAACTAGCTGAACCAGAACATTTCTTCTTTCACTGGAAAGGTCTAGTTGTGCTGGTAAATATCATAGCTGTCCTTGTTCATCAGTAAACCAGCACTAACCCACACAATCCAACCAATTTAGTCAGGATGAAAGGAAGCAGGACATGTCTCCATTTGCTCTCAAATTAACCTCATTGCTATCTAGGAGAAACAATCCAGTAAAGAGATTTTAGGAGTGGAGAAGTTACCTTCAGTTCATTTTGCTGTGATGAAAAGGTCACCGGTCTGCTGTGCCCTATAGGTAAACATTGTCGCAAAACATTTCTTGACAAAAACGAAGGAATGCAGTGAAATTAGCTGGAGGACCTTTATTGTTGTTTAGAAATAGAGCTGATATGCAGTATTTTTCTTCTTATGATAAATGTCAACATAAACGAAACAATTGGAGAAAGAAGAGGCTGATATTTTCACACTATGTGATTTTCATCAGAGAGTGTCACACATCCTTTTTCATACCTGAAGTCATGGAGAGAGAAAAAGACAGAAGAGAGAGAAAAAATGAGTGTGTATTTCATGGCAAGGTTGCTGAAACAGAACTAATGGTGGTTTGAAATGGCCTCGCTTAAGATGAGCTACCCAGCTGTGATGTCCTGTCTATTAATGTATTTTCCCCTGTTTATTTCATACATTTTAGGACTACCATAGACAGGTGTTATCTTGAATTGGTGCTTTAGTAATTAGATTGTTCACCCAAAAATAAAAATGGTCATTGGCTCACCCTGATCTCCACATTATAATGGCTTTGTGTAAGGAACAAATTCAAATGTAAGTTGCTATTCACTTAAAAGTCTTTATAATGCTTTTTGTGCTTGGGTCACAATATGCTGCAGACATTTGGCTTAGTGTTAAATTTTTGTGTAATTTTTGATCCATCTTACAGGACCTTTCATAGACACTAAGAAATTTGAACTACTTGAATCTATAATATAATATAATATAATATAATATAATATAATATAATATAATATAATATAATATAATATAATATAATATAGAACAACAACAGGTAACATTATTTCATGTATTAGGATTACTTAGTTTACAGACTTATACTGTTGTTGATTTTATTTCATTATTGGTAGTTATTTAGTTATTTGGTGATATTAAGAAATCATCTTTTTACATTTTTGATTGTTAGCACACTATACAGGTCTATAATATTACAAAATTGATTACTATTTGAAAATGTGCAAAAAAAAAAAGAAAAAAAAGAAAAAGAAAGAAAGAAAGAAAAGAAACCTTAGTTGCCTTGACAAGAATTGTTTGGCTGTTTATGGCACTTTCCATTTAATGAACAGACAAATTCAAATCAGTAAAATCATGCTGTGTTGTTCAGGCAGATTATTAAAGCATAATGCACCATGATTCCTGGTTTCTGAACTATTCCTTTATTATAGGAACTTATTAGTCATAGAAGCTGGCATGATTGCGCTACAGTTCAGCTTCGGTGTAAATGTGAACATCAGACTCTACTGTTACACTAGCATTTCTGGGATCTGTGTGAATTCATCCAGTTGCTGGGTTGTGTATGTGTATAGCATGGTCACACATGCTCCCACACTCACACATATATCTGTCAAAAGAGAGGCCCATGTTTCCCTGTTCACCTACATGCTTCCTAGTCAGCTGTATTGAGACAGGGTCCTTTAGTCTGCCAGTTTCAGCCACTGTCACCCCCTCCCCCCACGAGTAAATACTGGCCACCTACAGCTGTTCAAATGCTGCCTGACTTCCCTATGTGTTTAGGAACAAGAGTCACCTCTCAGTGCTCTAAAACAAGGACGCGGCCATGGGAAAGGAACACTGGCACCACAAAATCTCACTCCACGCACACACACATCCACACAGATACAGTTTCTGCTGCCTGTTTTTTCAAATGTTAGCAAAAAGAGATGGGACATTAGTCTAAATACCACCTTCCAAGTTGGGTGTGATGAAATATATTACATTAATGCTATTGCTCTTTAACATTCTTTTGTCATCATCTCTGCACTGGACTGTGGGTAATTAGATATCTCGGCAGCCTGAGAGTGTCTCATCCCTTGCGGCGCAGATGATTTAAAACAGCACACAGGGACGTGGGAAAGAGAGCGTGAACTTGAGGGGGCTGCCACTTTGTCACAAAAAGCAAATAAATGGCTGGGAGTGCACTTGAATGTTCCTTAATGATGAGGAATTTAAAAAAGCCAGAGCAGACCACACTGCAGGGACAATATGTTTTCTGCGCAGGAAGACCGGTGAACTGGGCAACGGCGGGCTGAGGTGTGATATGGCCCATTAATTATTGAATCTGCTGACGGCATGACAAATGGCCGTGTCCCTGCTCTCATCCCGTTGACTTACAGCAAACCACCGTACCTAAACTCAGCACGACTATCCAAACTTCCCTTGCAGGGATTCTGGCATCTCTTGCATTCATTTATCTAGTTGCTCGATTGTGATGCTGTAGCTATCATAGCACTCCTTGTAGTCATTATCTGTTGGTTTGATTCCACCCAGCTACGTGTTGAGCCAAAAAGTGCACTTTTCTAAAAGATGTGCATTTGTGAGTCATGACAGGTCAGTATGGATTTAATTGCTACTTTAAAAGCATCCTGTTGTTTCATCATAAATAAGTGGCCCCCGTGGTGTGCTACAGTGAATTGACATTGCGATATTTGTTTTATTTTGTGATAAATATTGCAATATGAAAAAAAAAAAAAAAAAAATACAGGAATTTTCTCAAGATGACTTGAATAGCCAGATTTAGAAAAAGCTAATCATTGTAGAATGAATGGGTGATTTTGTTGGGGAGTGCATTTGCATAGATAATAAAAAAGAAAAAAAAAGAAAAAGAAATCTGAATGATATTAAGCCTTAAAGTACTGCATAATTAAGGGGGTGGCCACTTGAGTGACAGGTGGATTGACGCTGCTGACACTGCCATCGAGCTAGGTGGGTGTGGCTTCGGCAACCAGCTCCTGCCTTTTTGCCCATTTTTGATTATCCGGGAGTGACGCAGGGTGAGGCCAAGATGGCGACAGCCGCCTCTGCCCACTTTGAGCTTCAAAAGACACTCTTCGGAAGCCTTTGGTGACGTCACGGACACGATGTCCATGTTTTTATACAGTCTATGGTTTTCATAGACCACATTCCCACTGTTTTTGATCAATTCAGTATGACTATAATATAAAAGTTTTTATAGTGATTATTAGTAATTAAAAATATCTAAAATAAGTAATATATTGCAAAACTAATGTACTATAAAAAATAATATTTAATCGAAATAATCATAATAAATTATAGTACACTGCAAAATTTCTGTAGTAATTTACGTCTTAATTTCTTTATTTTCAAACAATAAATTATCTAGGTTTTATTTTGGGCTGGTAAATAAATATATATTTGTTTTAGCGTGAAGTGCAGCACTTTGTTCATTTACAAATGTGCAGCTTATGAAAAGGTGTCTCAGTGTCTAGAACAGCTCTGTATCATGAACTGCAGATCCGAATAGCACATTTGTTCGATGCATCCATTAGAAGTGTAGTTAGTTGAGCAAGGGGTGTGAGAATGGCAATCTGTGAGGCTTTCTATAGCAGCAAACAGGAGGCTGTGTGAAGAAAAGCGTCAGTGTGCAGCATGTCAGCTGGACTGAACACAGCCAGTGACGTTTCTGTGGTCAGCCGCAGCTTTGGGCAACAGGACTGAGTGCATTGTGGGAAGACTGAGGGGGCTAAGAACACCTGCATATTTCCAAACGAGCCATTCAGCCTTTGGGCCAAAATGATGTTTTGAGTTGTTTTTCTTTTATTTCCATCAGCAATGTAAGTGTCAAAATATTTACTACAGCTCTCCAGAAATAGACTTTTGGTTTAGCCAGCCCTCAAGGTATTTAAGTGGGACGATGATGAAATATTTGTCCTTGGCAGAAATGCTAACAAATGACAGAGGTGGATTTACCTTGTTCTCCCATATATGCATATATATATATATATATATATATATATAACACACACAGTGTATAGATATATGGAAATATTTCTTATATGCAAAAGGTTGGTGTCAGTAAGATTTTTTTTTTTTTTTGTAAGAAAATTATTCTACTTTTCAGCAAAGATGCATTACAAAAATACAGCAAATCCATCACAAAAAAACAACATTTAAAAAAAAAACAAACAAAAATAAAAAAAAAAATACTCAAAAAAAAAACAAAACATTTTAATTATTATATATATATATATATATATATATATATATATGTATATATATATATATATATATATATATATATATATATATATATATATATTAAAATAGAAAACGTATTAAATTAAATTACACTTTTTTAAATAAATTAAATATTTTTTATTTATTTAGTACATTTTGTTTTATAAATATTATTGTTTTTAATGTATTTTTAATAAAATAAATGCAGACTTGTTGAGCATGTCTTCTTTCAAAAACATGAAAAAAATTAATGTATACATTATTGTTTTTCTAAGATAATAATTTACTTTTGAATAACTATAGCTGTATGTTTTAATACTGTAATTTTCAGTTATTAAGATCAGACAGTGATAGTTTGTCCTTTTTGACCTGTTCTCTCAGCACCTGGGGAAATGAGTTTATCCGTCGGTTTGATTCCACCCAGCTATGTGCTAAGCCAAGTTGTCATCATCCTTTTATTATAAAAATCTCTTCTTTAGTGTCTCACTTTTCTAAAAGATGTGCATTTGTGAGTCATGACAGGTCAGTATGGATTTAATCGCTACTTTAAAAGCACCCTGTTGTTTCATCATAAATAAGCGGCCTCCGTGGTGTGCTACAATAAAGCACAGTTTAAACGCTTTCATTCTTAATGCACTCTTCCTCTCCGCAGATCCCAAACGTAAATAATGGACCCCTTTTTGTAAGTCAAACGGTAGGTTGTGAGTCAAAGGAGATGAATTCTAATAGCTCCACTACCACACACACACATACACACAAGTGCACACACAAGCACACTATTCCCTCAACTTGTGCAAGGTACACTGAAGGCAGTGAGTGTGAAGGAGCCAGAACTATGCTTCATTTTGAGGTAATGACAGTCCCTGTAGATCTATGCAAATGCCAGCTGCCGCAATGGCTGCTGTAAGAGATGGCAGCAGTTAGGCCTTGCTCTTAAAACAAGGTGAGTCAGGACCTTTTAATGGTGCGCTGTTCCTCGCCTCCTCCCTCCACATGTGGCGGCTCATGTTCCTGTGCCAGAGAAAGCCACGGCCAGCATATGAATGTGCGACTCAGGAGGTCTTTGTGTGGGTTTAACATGATTTATGATGTGTACTTTTATTGTTGAAATTCAGGATTGTCATCAGTTTTATAGTTTTGGTAATAATATGTTTCTATTTTTTTTTTTTTAAATTGACTTGTTGTTGGTTTGCTACTAGTCAAAGCTACTAGTCAAATAATCTGTTTTAAAGGGGCAGTTCACCTAAAAATTACAGTTCTGTTATTGTTAGTAATCCTCCAATTTATATAGACAAAAACCAATGAGATGTTTCTCAAAATATCCTCTACAGAATAAAGCAAGCCATACAAGGTGTGGAACAAGGAAATGATGATATTTTGTGTGAATTATTTATTTATGGAAACCCTGCATGATTAGAACAGTTATGGGTTCACCTGACCCCGATGTTTCTTAGGGGTTTTTAGGATCACATGTGTTCTTGTGTTCAAAAACAGTGGTCTTGAGACATGCTTTTTACTGGTTTTTAAACATTGTTTTAAAATCTTACATTATATGGTGGGATGCTCAAAAAACGAAAGACATCCATTTGAATGCAGAGGTGCATTAAAAGAACAGTTCACCCAAAAATGAACCCCCAGGCCATCAGAGATGTAGATGAGTTTGTTTCTTTATCTGAATAGATTTGGAGAAATTTAGCATTACATCACTTGCTCACCAGTGGATCCTCTGCAGTGAATGGGTGCCGTCAGAATGAGAGTCCAAACAGCTGATAAAAACATCACAATAATCCACAAATAATCAACATGATTCCAGACCAATAATTAATATCTTGTAAAGTGAATAGTTGTGCGTTTGTAATAATCAAATCCATCTTTAAGATATCTGTAACTTCAAACTATTGCTTCTTCTAAAGTATGAGTCCTCTATAAATAATATTGCTTTCTCAGATATGGATAAATCAGTTGATTAATTAAGTAACTTGTTGGATCACTGGTCGATTGGTTGCCCATCATAACTAAACCTTGGTGTATTATTTCCATTTATAAAGTGTCCTTGGCTAAATTCATAATCCTGTCATACTGTAAATCTATTCTCGTGTACAAAAGCTATGTATAGTTTTGAAACTCCTAAGATGGATTTGACAGGTTTTCTCTCTTTTTTTTCCCCTCAACTTTCCTATTTTTGGGTCCCTGGTGTTTCAGACCTTGATGGAAGTACAACAAATAATTGGTATTTAGACTACAGTTTATTTTTCATGGTCCTTGAGTCTTTGGCCTTGAGTGGTTTGCAGTGAAAATGGTCCTGTAGGGCATTTGTGTGCATATATTCGAGACCTGAAGTTTTGGCCATGGAATACATTTGCAGTTTTTCTTTAGGAGTATGTGAAAGGAATATGACTTACAGAATCAGGAAGTAAACTGAATGAAAAACTTTAATATAATATGTTAATAGGTTGGTTGGAAATGTGGCTTTTACAGTATTAAAAGTAACAGATTAATGCTTTTAGTTTACAGGAACTAAATAAACTGCTATTAGTTCTGTTAATGTCTCTCATTTCCTCAGCAGAGCTTTTTTTCTTCAGGTTTTTGGACAGAAGATTAACTCTATGACTGAAGCCAAATGGCTTTGTCCAGGCTGTCTGGTCTGGTCCTGACCAGACAGAAATTCCAAGCCAAAACAGTAATGTCTCTCAATAAACCATGTGCTTCAACATTTCCAGTCCAAATACATGATTTGGTGTATTTGAGTGTTTGCATCCAGGTAAAATGGAGCAGAAAGACACCTGTTTTGTGGTCCATTTATGGTCTATTGAAGCTCTGCAGGCGAATTTCTGCAAAATGCCTAAAACCTAAAATAAAATTCCTTTATGAATTAGAATTGAAATATTTAAGACCTAGTGCACATAGTATGAATTTGGCCACAGTTTTGCCATCTGAGAATAATTTTAGCAATCGCAAAAGATTTATTTTGTATATAATATACATATATAGAAGATGTAGGCCATATTTTACAGAGAGTACACTCTTAAATGTGTTTCAATAAAGATTATTTATTTACACAACTCACTTAGACCATTCATGATCATGTAGTGGCTCAAATGCCCATGTCTCAAACATCCCATACACATCACCAGTCAAAAGTTTGGAATTTTTTTAATGTTTCTGCTTTTTAAAAATCTTCTGCTCACCAAGTCTGCATTTATTTAATAAAAACACAGTTAAAACGGTAATATTGTGAAATATTATTACAATTTAATTTATACTGTTTTTTTTTTTTTGTTTTGTTTTGTTTTTTTTAAATTTAAACTGTAATTTATCCTTGTGATGGCAAAGCTGATTTTCCAGCATCCATTGCTGCAGTCTTCAGTGTCATGAGTGCAGTGTATTGCGTTGAGCTCTGACACGGCAAATATTTGCATCTATTTGTTGTGCGTCACTGCATCAAATGTACAGGTCATCGCTGCATCTCCTAGGGACATTCAAGATTTGAATTAGCAATGCTGGGATTACAGGAGAGCTTCAGGGGGCTGGCGGAGAGCTGCTTTTGTAGGGCTCAGTCTCTGAGCTGGGGAATTTTAACATGAATACATTATAGGCTTAAGATATATACATGCATGGGAATATGTGTGATGCATATGTTATCAGCATTAGAAGAAAAAACATGCATAAAACTTAACTCATTTGTGGCTACATGGGTTTGTGATCTATAAATGTGCCGTGCCTTATGGTAACTGTAAAAAAAGGGATGGCCTGTAAATTTAACATCTTTTTTTATATCTTTTTATTTAAAAAAAAAAAAAAATCCCAGATTTTCAATGATTTTCAACCTTTTGACCCCAATGTATGTTGTCTATAATACCAGGTAATTGAAAACTTTTTACATGTTTAGTGCACTTGATAGGACTGAATGTTTGCAGTGAACAAGACCATGTGTCTGAGGGTGACCTTGCTCATGTATGTGCGTGCATGTGCTTAAAATGGCTCCAATGATAAACAAACACTCAACTTCTGTTCACGGCTGCTATCAAACGCTACTCCCGCTCATGATGCACGAGCCAGGTCACTAAAGCCATGTCTGTTTCACCTCAGAAATAAAAAAAATTAAAACAGCAACAACAAAAAGAATTCCAAGCACCTTGCCCTCATGACAGAGTGAACGCGCGTGCCTAGTATAGATTAAGCCCCGAGCTGTCAGAGCTAATTGAAAGTAATAGAGCCTGCAGTCATTGGATTAGCGCATCAGACATTGATACTGTCGGGCTGGAAACAGTTGGTCCAGAGATTGAATGATATTAGAATTGGCAGGGGCTGTTTCCAAATGCGGACTGTGAAAGGCTTTGGGCGTTTTGCTTTAGGATTTTCAAAGGTGTGAATCTTGTTTCATGATGTATCAGAATTTTGTCCTCTGGAGAAGAAATGCATAATGCAAAGAGGCCTCATGGTGAGCGGTGCCCTAATAATTTTTTTTTATTTTATTTTATTTTTATTTTATTTTATTTTTTACAGGGGATCTTGAAAAAGTTACTCAAGGACAACTTTTCCTCAAGAAATACTGCTCTCTTAAAAAAAAAAAAAAAAAAAATATATATATATATATATATATATATATATATATATATATATATATATATATATATATATATATAACACATATACATATATATATATATATACATATACATATATATATATATATAAATACATAAATAAATACAAAATATTATTATTACATGAATATTATCCTCTGGTAATATTAAAATTGCCGGTTGCTATTGCTAGAATATAAAAATGTGATGATAAAGCGTTTACTTTTTGCTGTAGGATGCATCATTAACATATCTTATGATTTTTTTTTTTTTTTTTTAATGAATAGTTAACGGGATTCTCTCATCATTTACTCACCCTGATGTTGTAGCAAACCCATATGACTGACTGACTTTTGTGTACAAACACACACACAGACACACACAAACCTTTTTGAAAAATATTCAGGCAGTTATTTTTCTATATAATAAAATTTACTGAAGATGACAAAAGTAGCACCATAAATGTGGTTCCTACAACTTCTGAACTCATATGATAGCTTTTTTTATACTGAAGCGTCACCTCCAGTAAACAATTAACAGCTGCGAGTCTGCCACTGAATCATTCTATTGCTAGAATATAAAAACTTGATAATAAAGCATTTATTTTTTTGCTGTAGGATGCATCATTAACATATCTTATGGTTTTTATTTATTTATTTTTTTAATGAATAGTTAACCTATGGAGCCCCGCACATGACATGCAAGAATAAATAAATAAATTGTACATTTACTAATTCGTTTTCTCAATTTATAAATTGTGTGCACGATTTATCAAATTGAGGGAACAAATTAGTAATCGTGCACACAATTTATAAATCGAGGGAACAAAATTGTAAATTGTGCACACGATTTAGCCTACTATTTATTATTTCCTGCATGCCATGTGCGGGGCTCCGTATTAACGGGATATTGAACCTAAAATTCTCCTTGATGTAAAATTACTCCCTGATGTTGTAGCAAACCTGTACAATTGACTGACATTTGTGTACCAAAAAAAAAAAAAAAAAACTTTATTCAGGATTGTCTTCTCTTCCGGGTCTGTTGTGAACGCGACTGCTGTGACTGTTGACGTACGATGCTGCTGACGAATTTTCTGGTGCGCCCAATAACAAAGAAAACACGTCAGCAGCGTCGTACGTCAGCGGCGTCACTGCAGTGTTGTGAACGCGCTCACACCGGAAGAGAAGAAAATGCTGAATAAAGTCGTAATTTTTGTTATTTTTGGAGCAAAATATATTTTCGATGCTTCAACAAATTTTAATGGACCCTCTGATGTCACATGGACTACTTTGATAATGTTTTTATTACCTTTCTGGACATGGACAGTATACCGTACATACATTCTCAATGGAGGGACAGAAAGCTCTCAGACTAAATCTAAAATATCTTAAACTGTGTTCCGAAGATGAACGGGTCTTACGGGTTTGAAAAGACATGAGGGTGAGTCATTAATTACATAATTTTCATTTTTGGCTGAACTAACCCTTTAAACCATGTAAACACATTGCATTACACTAAATACACCAAATAATGTTCTTTTTAGCAATGTCATATGACCCCTTTAAGTAAATGATGACAGAATATTATTTTGTTTTGGGTGAACTATCGATTTAAATATTCCATGAATTTAATGGTTTTGGCTCAACCAAGCCTTTGTTTAATTAAAAGAGTAGAAAGTATGACTAACTCTCTAAAACTAAGTTTTGATGGTTATTGTTCTATCTTGTTTTTTTTGTTGTTGTTCATTTGCATTTAGCAGTTCAGTGTTGATGCACCCACTGCCCACGTCTTCTGGTTAGTCATCTATTCTTCCTCGAATTCCTCACATATATCTTCAAAAAAAAAAAAAAAACTGAAAATGGTTCATTTAGTCTACATCTGGACCCATGCTTTCAAGTTTTTTCTTTTCTTTTTCTTTTTGCCATTATAAGTGCAATAACAGATTTACCAGAATATGATCATCTGATCTGTAACGTGTGCAACTGACATTTTACAATAAACCTCCCGCTCTGAAGAAGATGAAAACCGATACAACCATCTGTTTTCAAGTTTGATATCCCTATATCATAAATTGGTCTTCGAGGGCAAGAGAGAAGAATGCTTCACGACAAGAAAGAAAATTAAAATTTAGCCTTAATACAGTAATAAAGTGACAAATTATGTCCCATTTTATTCAGGCGACTTTCCTTGAGGAAGTATTGGAAGACGCCCATGGGAGCAGTCAGTCATCCATCACAGGCCAGTGTTGAGTCCAGCGCCGCGGCCCTGAGGACCAGCCTGCCCACAGCAGCAAAGCAGCTAATAGCGACACAGAACCCTGGGGAGGAGACCAAGCAGTCACCTGCTACGAAAACAGAGCAGTGGAGGGGATGAAGGTTTGTTTTGTCCCCTGTGTTTTTCAGGTTATTATTTATTCTGCCTGGGCGGGTGAAATATCAGCGTCCTTGGCCGCTGGATCTCCTTCTCCCTTGCGCAATTGACAGATCTCATTATGAGATAAAAATGACAAAGATAGCTCATGATGCTTCAGAGAAATGTAAAACCATTAGCAGGTCATTGTCATAGTTATAATGTGTCCTTTTAAGCAGCTTAGTGAACTGGTGGTGAAGTGTGATATCGGGATTAACCTATGAGGGCGTTTTGCTGCACAGTTCAGCTGCTGTTGATGAAATTACGACGTGCGCTTTCAGGGCTCCGCGGAGAAATAGCAGAGTTCTGTAGTCTACAGAAAGAAATGGGGCTATTTGTGATGGGAAAAAAGAAAATCAACTGCAATGGGTTAAAGTCATCTTCTTGCATTTTACGTTTCAAATGAATGCATTCTTTACCTTTTATCTACAGGCCTGATGGAGAGTTCAAAAACTAACTGACTTGGAAAGGAATAACAACAAATGTTTGCACCATTTTGCATCAGTGTCATAAAGAAAATTACAGCAATCTGATGCAACTGAATCCCTGAGACAGGAACTTTATTTGTGAATGAATCATTCTGACCAATATTGTGAACTGTGTCCACCAGTTTGTTCAATTTGTTCATAAATCAGACATAAAATTATTGTGCAGGAAGCATATTGATCACTTTTATAGTGCTTTTTTTTGACTGCCCCAGTCCTCATCCACTTTCATTATTTTATTAATATTTATATACTTATTATTTATAATATCATCATTTATTATAAAAAAAAAATTTATATATATTTTCTCTCTTTCTCCCTTTCTTTCTTTCTTTCTTTCTTTCTTTCTTTCTTTCTTTTTTTGGGGGGTAATATTACTATTTATTTTTAAATCAATTTTAGTTTTGCTGGCATTACTGAAGTTGAGAAGCGAGCTCTTAGGGTACTGCAGAGAAATGGCAGAGTTCTTATTTTCCTGTGCTGTATGTTGCAAATTTATGCAGTCTTTACTTGTTATGTGCAGGCCTCGTGGGGAGTTCCAAAAATATTGGGTAAATTGTGTTTGATGACAAATGTTTTGCACCATTTTGCATTGGTGTCATAAAGGAAATCAAACGTAGTGATGCAATTTACACTGAAAGTGTCTGCCTATAATTTACCTAGTCAGGAGGTGAGTAAACAATTTCAAATCTGTTTTTCACCCAGCGTCTGCTCTCAGAGAATAGAAGATAAAGGTTTCAAGCACAAATAGTGGATTCCTCGGCACAATACATTTAGCAATGTGGATTAATTATTGCTCAGTGTTTTTTTTTTGTGTGTGTGTTTTTTGGAGAGTCTGTTTTGCAGCAGTGAGCTATTACTGAGCCCTATCAATCATTCTATTAACTCTGGCTATGCCTTTGACATCACATTAGTGAATGTAACTCATTATCTGGAGGGAAATTAGAGTAGTGCGGATCCAGCCATGCGTTATGTCTCTCTGCCCCCGTAGCACACAACTCGGAGTTGTTTGATTGCTATTCCTGCTAGAACTGAAGTTGATTAAGTAATGACAGATACAGTATCTGCGGTTGCACTCCAAACTAATTCATCATTAGTGGCAGTATCACAGGTCGCTAATCTTACGCAGCTGAACGAAGCTCCCAGAAAGCTGTGACTTTTTCACACTTTTACACAAGTAGCATCCAAAATATCAAACTTCACAGATACCCGAGCCAAATCGCACAATAGCGAAATTAGCGAACGCCCAAGCATACTGTCGAGTTGTGAAGAAAATTGTGAACTTGTTCCGAGCAGCGATCCATGGTGGAGGCTCAGCTAAATCTGCCATTCAAGCTGCTACAGATATTGAGAATGGAGCCAGAGGATGTGACACGTATAGATGGACTTTCTGGTAATTGTTTATTGTCTTTAAATTTGTTTCTGGCGGCACGATTTAGCTCCTTCATGCCATTAAAAGTTCTTTCGATTACATTTTCATGCAACCTTGACCTTCTGCGCTGCAATAACAATCAATACAGTAGCCATTAGCATCCGCGTAATTGCAGGCAGAAAAAATGAGCTAACAGTCTCTCTGTCTTTTCCGCCATTTGTTTAGGAAGCAGATGGAGTGAACTAAAGAGCTTGTAGGAAAGATGGATTTGATGAATTAAAACCCAAGATGCAAATTTAGATTTCTGTAATTACACTAGCTGATCATTACTATTTTTCAGCGCAAACCTTCTGCCATCTTGTCTTTTGGCAGGGCCCATGTCCTTAAGAAACAATTACAAACACATGTTCCCTACAAGAAAGGTGACACAAGTTTTAGATCTCTTTGCCCTTAAAGATGACCTTTAAAGTCACAGGAAGTGGAAATGAACCAAGATGGCTGTGGTAATTTTACCCGAGGGAGTCCGATAGCTTTGTGCTAATGACTGATGAACATTAGCATTGACTTTGGACTACCGATAGTTGTAGGCTGCACACCCTGTTCCCATTGTAGTCTGCTTTTATAAATCATTTTGTTGGTACACAATGACTCAGGGGCATGAATGTGTGCTAAATGAGACTGTATTTGAGAAATAAATGAGAAATGTTTTGTTGATCCTGAGATGGCCAAGGTCATTATAACAAGCTCTTAATTGCACATAGAATCTTCACTTTTTTCCATATTATCAGTATGTGCAAGAGAAACTGATTTGATCATGATAATAAAGCATTCTCTCATATGTGGTAATGGAGGTGCAGTTCAGAATCATTAGCAGCAAAAAAAAACCCTGTTTAGATTTTCCTCTAATGCAGGCTAAGGAAAGTGCACATTTTTAATGGTATTGATCAAGGTCTACCGAGCTCTGGGGTCTGCTCTAATTACGACCTCTTCTTCACAGTTTCTCGTGTAATGATGCCCACAAAGCAATTATTGCTCATCCCATTTATTTGATTCATCATAGGAATGATTCCTAGACAATGGAAAAATGAAGCATTGCGGCGTGAATGTGCTTTAGTGAAAACACCCGTCCATTAGATCCTGCATAATTTTTAGAGCTCCCTTGTTCAGATCCAGCATTATGTTTCTGGGTCCAATAGAAGTTTACCTCAGTGAACAGCATTTGTTTCATGACGCTGATTACTGAAAATCACAGATAGACTAAGGCATTAGTAAGATTATTATTTAAAGAAATACTACAAGTGACCGTAAGACTATATATATATATATATATATATATATATATATATATATATATATATATATATATATAATATATATATATATATATATATATATATATATATATATATATGTGTGTGTGTGTGTGTTAATTAAGTTTAACATGTAATAAATATTTTCAGTCATTGCCTTCCCTTCTATCTTCTCTCTCATCACCAGAAGAGTCTGTGGTGTGTGCACACAAAATTGAGTACTTAAGGATTTATTCCATCGTACAAATCTGCAACAGCTGGAGTGGCACACAATGCATGTAAACTTTGTGTATATAATTTGGTGACAAATCAAGCTTAATCATGCCGCCGCTTGGCTGAGAAGAGGCGAGGAGAGGAAAGGAAAGAAGCATCTGGACTCTGAACAGGGAACACAAACGGGCTGGAAACTCAGCCCTGTTGATGAACATTAGCAGACAGGGTGCGGGCGGCAGCAAATGCTGCAAAATAAGTAATGTGAATGACTCTGTATGCAAAGAGCCTACGTTTTTCATACACAATATGAAAATGGCTTATGTAGCTTTTGAAAACTGAGCCACAGAGGTTTGCTTTTTAATGGAAGATTCTTGAAGACAAAATGGATCCAAGATTCATGGCATTGTAGAATATATGCAGATGGTTGGAGTGCTTAAATAGTACTAGAGACGTCAAAATGCAAGCAAATATATGCTTGAGATATTTACATTATTTACTCACTGTCATGTGGCATTTTTAGTTGATGTGAGCTTTGGTGGATGCAGTATAGAGGTTTTAAATAACATGAGGTTAAGTAAATAACAATTAATTATTCTTTAAAGGAACAGTTCACCCAAAAAAAGAAAATCCACACAACTCCAGTCCATCAATTAATTTGTGAAGCGAAAATCTGTCAAGATGTTTTTTACTTCAAACTTTTGCTTCAGGCTAAATGTCCTCTACGCATTATATTGCTTTCTCCAGTGAAGTGAAAGCAGTCCAAAACAGTTCTAAACAAATATGTTTGTGGATTTTGATGTGAGAAGACAACAAGGGATGGACTTTTTTCATTGGAGGAAGCAGTATTATGGATTATGGGGTCATATTATGGTGAGACGTGGCAGTTTAAAGTCATAATAATGGATTTATTTCTTACAAACAGTTTTTCACTACACAAGAAGTGAGGGATTGGAGTTGTGTATTGGATTATTCTTTTTATCAGCTGCTTGAACTTATTAATGCTTAATATAATGCTAAATTTGGCTAAATCTGTTCCGTTAAACAAACAAATTCATCTACATCTTGGAATTCCTGACAGTAAATTTTCAGATATTTAAATTTTTGGGTGATCTACTACAGTAAACCTGTAGTCCCCTTTCTTTCTTTCTTTCTTTCAATCTTTTTTTTTTCTAGAAAAGCACACTATGGAGCTCAGCCCAGAACAAGCAAAACATTCTGCTCAGTATGAATTATGTGTTCCATGCAAGCACTTTTCAAGCAGTTGTGAAAATTCATAAGTGCACATGTTGCCGTGGTCAGATCGTGCAGGTGTTTGTTGAATTGCAGTCTGTGGTCACTGCTGGTGTGAGAGTGGATCTAGGAGCTGTGTGCTGTAGAAAGCGTTCTGACTCACCAGGCCAGCTGGTCCGGTCCACGCTCACATCTGCACAAGCAGCTCTGAGGGAGGAGAGAGTCTTGTTTACCGAACAGCCCGTTGAAAAACACTTTGTTTTAAGGACAGTCACATAACACTGTGAGTGCTTGCTTGTTTTGGCTGTTCTGGCAAATAACCTAAGAACATTGAAGAATGTGTATCGAATATCATGGTAATCAATAAAAACATTTTAAACTATTTATGTGGCCCAAAAAATTTTAATTACATTTTAGTCGCATTTAAAAAAATATATTTAGGCTTGGTCACACCAAGAGTGATAAATATACAGATAACTACTCCATAAAAATAACTGTATTTGCATCCATACCAATGCATAATAAGTTTCTGTTTATAGTAGCGTGCAGTGCAATTATACATCTGCCACTCTAAATAATCAGGCCCTTTAAAGTCAGGTGGATCCTGATTGGCTAAGAATTTGTTTTGAAAGTAAAATCAGTGATATCGTTCCTCTGAGTAGTTATTGTCATAGTTGTGGTGTGGATGTTTCCTATTCTCATATATTTTGAGTGTTTATTAAAACTTTATGGTTATAGTTATCGTTGTACTTATTGTCCTTGGTGTGAATGGACCTTTAATATCTCTGCACAAGAAACTGTCAAACAGAAATATAGCTTTCACAGCAAAGCATTTGGCAAAAACATGTGATGTAAGTCTTCAAACAGTGGATATGCATTGTAATGTATCAAACAGATGATATCTTTATATAAAAGATTATTGAACAGTTATTGATCAGTCAAGTACTTTTTGATACTTTTGGGCCTATATATTTATGGGAGCTTTTATTTCTTTGTGGAGTAATATCTGTATATCATTTAATAGAGTGTTTATTTAGTAGTAGTAGAAGGGTAGTTAAACACTAATTCACAATGCTGTTCGCATGTCTCTGTCTTCTAAGACTACTTATTTGGAAATGCAAATATGTTGGTATAAAAAGGTGTTCTGGTATCTGCTGTTCAGTGAAACTGGCCTGTTGTGATCTTCAGACAGCACTGATCAAGATCTGAGAAAATGTTCCTATAAGAGATAGAAGAAAAAGAGGAATAAGCAGAGCTGAAAATGTGCATGTTTGCCCTCTTCTCTTTGTCTGTCTGTTTTCGAGATACATTCTAGTTCCTCCCCAGGAACACATGGCAAGGTATTTACTGAGCCATCTGCTCCAAACTGCCTCGCTAACACTATCTGCCGTTTGGTTGCTAGGGAAATGAATGCCTTTTTAAAATGGGTGAGTCAGTGGTATGACTTACCTGTCGAAGTTAAAGGGGTCATATGATGCAATTTCAGTTTTTCCTTTCTCTTTGGAGTGTTAAAAGCTCTTGGTGCATTAAGAAGATCTGTAAAGTTGCAAAGTATAAAGTCTCAAATCCAAAGAGATATTCTTAATAAAAGTTAAGACTTGTCCACGCCCTCCTAAAATGCCTCATTTAAACATGCCCCCATGTCTACGTCACTGTGTGGGAAGGTTTGCATAACACCACCCAAATGTTCACGCAAGGAAAGAAGGCGTAACTTTTATTCTCGCTGTAGTATTGTTGTTGCCGCCATGTTGTGGAGATGCTGTGTGTTTCATTGTGAAAGCGAAACTACTTTGTTTGGTCTTCTAAAAGAAGACGATATCCGCTTTGTCATGCCTAGAGCTGATCCATGCTGGTCACTGAGGAAATACATCAACTTTGCGTTGTGGATCGCCAGATCGGCTTTCACCATGGAGAAAGCAGAGTCCAGGCCAGGTTGTCACATGTGGTTGCCGCAAGCCCTCCGGCCGTTCCTTTGTCGAATCTGCCGACTGCGCCGTTCTCAAGTCTGCCGGCCGTTCCTCACTTGAGCAGGCGTGTGTGACACTGTGTGTTTCATTATGAAAGCTAAACTACTTTGTTTTGCCTTCCAAAAGAGGACACAACTAGAAATCAGTGGTTAAGTTGTATTTACAACACTGTTCCAGAACAGTTCAACCCAAATATTCAGATGTGTGCAGCGCATTTTATGGAGGGCTGTTTCCTGAACTTGCAGAGTAGCCTACAATGCGTCTGTGCCTCAAAGACTGTTTCTATGAAGTGGGGCAGTTCCAAATTTGTAAGGACAGTCTGGCGCTTCTGACTCACAGCCTGTTAGTACGTTTTTTATATTTAAAGAATTTGCCACTGATGATTCAAACGCAAGTTTTGAGCAGTGTAGAGTAGCTCTTGTTGTTCGTCGTTTCTCCGATCACAAATGCAGACATGCTTTTATGTTTACGCAGCACGATACGTAACGCAATGCATAAAAACACAGTATAAGTCATTATAATCAGTAATTATGTCCCCACTGGATGCAACAAATGCCTTGTTTGTAATGGGTTTAATTGTTTTTGTCTCATTGTACCGGGAGACGGTATCACAGTATGGTAAGGGGTGTAACATTTACATCACACGCTTGAGGAATTCGGCCAATCACAATGCACTGGATAGCTGGCCAATCAGAGCACACCTCGCTTTTCAGAACGATGAGTTTTGGTCTGCCATCATACTGTGAAGCCTGATTAGTTTTCTTAAGATGGACAACAGTGTGATGTTCATTTCAGAATCATTCAAGTCAGGATTTTTACTGTTTATGTTGCATTTAATCATACAAATACAAGTGTTTGATTATGCTAATTTTACACAGAGTTTTCATACCAGGAAGTCATCAGGACTTGCTAATAGGACAAACAATGTGAATTTAATGCAAATCGTAGTGGTTTGGGATAGATCCATCTTTTAAAACACACTCTGACACCAGTCAGCTGACCTTCCTACCTAGTGCACACCGTGCCAAAACAGCCTTCATGATTGTTGCTTTTCATGCTAAGTAACAAGATATTCATATTGTATTTATATTTATATTTATATCATACAGACAAGCTGGTCAGGGTATTTTTTTTATTTTATTTTAAAATAAAAATATGATGATACCTTAGTGAGTCAAAGTGATACCTTCCTAAACTATAAAGACATGTATTTATACTGTGTAAAAATAATATAAACATAATTATTATACTTCTAAATATTTTGTAATGTTTTTCATAAAAAATACTTATTTATTTATTTTGTGGAAACCTTGTACCCTTTTGTGGTCCCTGTTCTCATTGGAAAAGCAATGTCACCATTCACATATTTTAAGTCATATGCAAACTTTTAGCATTTGATGTTACTTACCATTGTCTTTGCATTGGTGAAAGACTTACAGTATATGAAAGCAAACTACAATAAAAACATATCTTACACCAATATCGAACTGTCATTTTAAATGCATCATATAGAGGTGAAAACAAAAAACAACAACATCAAAACAGCGTTTACTTGAAATGTTTATTGTTCAGTATAGCCAATTAAGGAAGGACTGGTTGGTATTTTTATGAGATTATAGTTCAGTGATGCTGTCCAGAACAGTGATGAGTTCCAGAATGTGGGTCTTTGAGGCAGGTCATGACCCCAGGACAGGAGCTTTGTCATTTTCAGCTGAGCCTGTCCCTGCACAGGTGACACAAATAAGAGGTCAGGACGAGGGCACTGCACCTGGTCATAAATCACCTGGAGGAACATGGGACATGGTGTCCTTTGCTCCTGGCCTGTCCTCCCTGGGCCTTGGCCCAGATATGAAGAGAGAGGATATGAAATATCAAGTCATAGAAACTTCCCCACAGCCACATTTAAGTGCCATTAGGTGTCCAAATAAAGGTCAGGACGAAGTTTCAAAGACAAAGTTGCTATATCACTTCCTATGATTTCTCCATTGGTAGGCCTATTATACTGTAGCTGGTCTGAGAATGCTATAACACCCATTGAGGTCAGAGGTCATAACACTTTGGTCTAGTTGTGATGTGACAACTTTTTTTATTTATATTTTATCCACAGAATAGTCCAGTAAGTCATTCGGCCCTAGTTCCACTTGAGTCAACAGCTTCAATTTGTTGCAAGCAGGTGTGCTTTCTCCTATGCCACAGCAAACATTTGGGCTGGTAATTTTTCTTTTCTGAAACAAAATCACAGCCAATTAGAACGTATTTGATGTTTAATCTGCAGGTATGTGGAACTTGATTTTGGAAAGACAAAAGTAGATGATCTCTCTCTCTCTCTCTCTCTCTATATATATATATATATATATCCACCTATCTATCTGTCTCTATGCGTGCCTGTCTGTCTCTGTATAACATGTCTGTCTACATATAATGTCTGTATGTCTCTTTATAATGTGTCTGTCTGTTTGTCTCACTGTAACATCTATCTATATATCTGCTCTGTAGGTGTAAGGATGCTAATTTTGGCCTAGTTTTGGTTGCCGCTGATTATGACAAAAACAAATGGCAAATGAACATGAAAAAGTTGTGATTGCCACTGTATTGCATCACTAATGGGACAATACATGAGCTGTGGAATCAAACATTATCTCAAGCATGGACTTAATAACAAATCCTCTACCTGTGTATTCAATACTCACCTTTTACCTAAGCAAGTATACAGTGCAGTGAAGTGCACGGACGCCATAGCACTTTTCAGAATCCAAACATCCTTTCAACTCTATCTGAGAAGAAACTTAAATAATACACCCCGCATAAGGGCAGAACAAAAGGCCATCTTCATTTCCCACACAGAATACATTAGCTCTAAGTGGGTTTGTGGTTATTGCAAGGGTCTGAATCTGCAACGGACACCTGGGATTCTCTAGACTGTTTGATCTGGCCCTTTCAAGCACTGCGATCATCCTGCTAAATTGCGCCTAATGGACGAGGCCTGCCACTCGGAAACCCAGACAAGAGGGGAGGACAATTTACTGTGCGTACACACCTGTCCTTTGTAGTTCAGAGACCACATTGTGAGCACCGGCAGCATTAGCCTCGATTCACAAACAGCACTCCGGAGCAGTAGAGCGCAGCCTCCATTTAGGGACATTGAATAGTCCTGGGATGCTATTAGCCCTGGTAGCCGAGTATGCTCGTGGTTCCCAACAGAACAATGCCTTGGGAAGATGGAGGGGACATGAGAGGGAGAGAAAGAGACAGAGATGGGGAGATGTATCACTGCACCTGTCCCTTCAATGGAATCCATCATGTTCAGGCTAAGCTCATAGATTAGAGTCAGTTAGCAGTGCACCTAGCTTGCTCATAAATAACATGGCCTGTGCTAATGTTAGGGACAGGTATAGAGCATATTTCATAATTCACTTCCAAACAGAATCTACTCATGTTGCGTCAAAAACATTTTTTCCTTTTAAAATGTCGAAAATGACTGCTCTTTTTCATACAGCGAAAAAAAGTGGGGAACAGTGACTATTCAAAAAAAAGACAAAAAAGTGGCATTTTCTTTAAAAGTAGCATTTCTGCAGTATGTATGTTCATACTTTCTTTAATTATACTATTAAAAGTGAAAGAAATTCATTTTAAATGCTTAATTGTGATGACTGTGTAAATATGATGCACCTGTCCACAGCTGCTGTTTATTTATTACACTTCATAATACTATTTAATAAAGATACATATGCCCTCATATGTTGGAAAAGATTGGGAAAATAGCTGGCAGTGAAATTTTGCGCATATGCAGTAATACCTTTTTGCTGTGTTGGAATACAGTCAGGTGTTTAGCATCTACGGATGACTGAGATCTTCCTTTATGTCCTGAAAAAGCTCAGTAGCACAGTGGACAGACTGGCCACTTCTGAGTTTACAAGCTGGAATGGTTGTGCTTTTGGTACAGTTGGAGTTGGTGGGGAAATAGCATTTTGTAAACACACCAGGAGATTTTTGTTTTGTGTGGTGAAGACAATTACAGTTCTGCTGCTGCCAGTGCTGCTACTGAGCAGGTGGCTTGAGTTGGATATGGAACATATTATTTCTCTCTCTCTCTCTCTCTCTCTCTCTCTCTCAATCGTTTCACCAAATATCACTTTTACCATTCCATATAATCTATCTATCTGCCTGCCTGCCTGTCTGTCTGTCTGTCTGTTTATCCGTCTGTATAACATGTCTATTCTGCAGTAATAGCAGACTGGATGTTGTACTTGGGCATCTGTATTAATCAAGAAGGCTGCATTAATTTTTGATGATGCTGACCAGGTTAAGTGACAAGGAGCTGTCAGGATGTCATTAACTGTGCAGAGTAGAAATCTAGGAACGCACATGCTCTCTCTCTCTTTCTCTCTCTCTCTCTCTTTCAAACACACACACAAACACACACACACATACATGAAAGAAGAGCTCAGTAGTTCAAGTCACTGAATCAGACAATGCAGGAACTGTCCTCTCATATTACAGCTGCAGATAAGATGACCAAGGGGAAATGCCATTTGTTGCAGGCGTGAACATTTTTTTCTCCCTTTCAGTACAATGACATGAAATGCAAAATATGCATTGCAGTATTTACATAAAACATGTTCAGGAAGAGTTAGTCATAAGAATATTTTCATATGCAGTATTTTATGAAATCTACTACTTAAGTAATACTTAACTTATTATAATGATTATATATAAGATAATATCATTAATTAATGATATTATTAGTACATCCAAAAAGTTATGAAATCATGAAACATTTATATTTTGATTATTATTTGACCAATACCTCACATCCCCCAATTCTGGATACATGCTCATCTTTGACCTGAGCTGTTAAGCATTATATAAATATTGTCAATGACTTATTAATTTTTCATACAGTGCTGTAACATAATCGATTAGTTAAACAGGCCAACCCTCTATAACAAACACACACCTCTATTCATAGGGTCTTTAAGCATGAGCTGCTGTGACATGAACAATTAAGGTATAGGCCATGTGTATGACCTAATGTAATATACACAGCAAAAGGACAGAGCATGTATGCATGGTTAACCTGTTGAAAAAGTGTAGGGTTTCCTCATATTCAGATGTGGTATGGTTCAGCAAAAGTATGGTCATGTTGCAGGACAGTATATACACTCTCTAGGTGTCCAGTTCCCTTACCGCCACACATAAGAACGAACTGCCGTGTAATTAGAAAAGGAACCAACACAAATGGGCAGTGTTACACATTGTGTTACACAGCTTTACCAAAAAACATTAATTGCTTCATTTGGAGTAGATTCGAACATGTGTGAGATGTCTAACAGAATGATCTAGAATGCAGATACATTGAATACCTCACATACGGCACGTCCGGTGGCACGCTCATGAATAGAGAATGGCCACACACAGCTTAATTCAGTCAGTGTTCATTGAAGGTTATTGACATTGACAATACCCACAGTATTCATGTCATTGTAAGAGAATAGTATACTGAAGTAGAAAGTGTCTGCGTTTCTTTCTAATCTTCTTTAGCGGCTCCCCACATCTGCCTTAGGCGACTCAAATATGCCACAGCTTTAAGCATGCGAATACCCTAGATATTAAGGTCTCATTTGAATACTTATTTTCGTATTAAAATATATTGATGGTGTTTTAACTGGGGCCCACTTTCAATCCTCATTATAGATTACTGTACACCAGGCCCTTCTGTACTGCAGCTTCATGAATGCAAATGATTGCTTATGAGTGTCTAATTAGTTAGTAGTTCAAAGCGTGTTTTGTTAGCTTTTTGTAATGGCACAAGAACTAATAGAAGGAATGTGAGTCATCAGAGTGTCTGGTGATTGGTCTGCTGATAGACAAGACAACATTTGCTGTTTGAATTATAGTTGAATTTTTTTGTGTTTGTGTTTTACTCATCATGAAATTGTGGCCACAGTTTAATGAAGTCATCAAGATTTAAATACATGATTAAAAATACATGATTTCAGCTGTTATAGAAATATAACTAAATTAAATGTTCAGAGCCGAATTTAAAGACATATTTTTTAAGTGGGTGGTTTAGAAGCGGTTACTTTTATTAATTGTTAAAGGTCAGAACTTTTTTTAGCATTTATAAGTGTTTTGATTTATATTCATCCAAATATATTTCCTTTTCTTCTTTTTTTTCCACATTTGAATCGCATCAGATTTATTACAGATATAAAAAATTTAAAAAAATGAAAAATACTGAAATGTACATAAATTTAAAGCGCCTCAAAAATATTTATTTAATATGATATAAATATAATAAAATATAATAAAATATAACGGGACACACACAAATTACATTTTATTGTTTGTAGAGCATGTGTTCTTGAAATTAGGTGCTGGACTCTTTATTGATGGTGCATTTTTATTATTTTTGAGACAAAAAAAAAGCACAAATATGTTTTATAAAGACACTATATTATGTGCACATACAAGTCAGCATGAGTTTCTATAGCTTCATCAGCACATGAAAACGCACAGCACGTTAGTCCACATGTATGTGTATGTGTGTGTGCATGACGACTACTTAATATATGTCCAGAACAAACAGATGCAAAAGTATCGATGTGTGTGTGCATGAACGTGTGCCCAGTTGGAGTGCGATTCAGAAGGCTTGCTTCCATCTTGGCAGGGCTACTGTACCACAGGGACGGCAGCAGTGTATGCAATGATAATTGTGTGAATTGAGCTGTAAGGGGGAGCTGCCCATTGACCAGCGCGCTGCGCCTGTTCTCTCTGGCAGGTGTGGGGTGGCTGAAAAAGGAGAAAACGAGAGAGAAAGTGAGAGAGAGAGTGTGTCTCCAGCAGGCAGGCAGGACACAGCTGTTAGTACAGGGCCTCCATTATCCAAAGGCAGCCTATTGATTCACCCTGTGGGATGTTTCCTCTCTGTGCCTGTACTGGTGTTGTGCAGAGTACATCTGCATGGCTGTGAGCTGCGATCGATAGCCAGAGGTGTTCCGGCCCTCTAATTTTAATGGACCCTTCTTCGATCAGAGGGGACAGACTCCACCAGGGGCTGTGTTTCCTATAATTAGAGTGTATGTTAATGCGCAGAGACCCATAAAGCATATCTCAGCCTGCTAATATAATTACTTTGCCTGCTCCGTAAAAAGCAGAACGAATCGAATGGTGTCAGTGGGATTAAGAAAATGGGGGCAGTTTGAATGTGATTTGACATTTATTTGAGCCTGTCAGGTTATTACGCAGAGTGCATGCCGTAGAAAACGGGAGATGGATGCTGAGATCGCCAGAAGAGAGATGTGCACATTTTCATACAATTTCCTGGCAAAATTAGTAATTGCAGGGTACAAGAACAGCGAAATCTGAAGTGTTCATCAAAAAAGATTCAGATGGCATACAGACATATTTTGTTTAGTATTTAGGAAGATTCTAATCATAGTTAAGTATGGCTCAAATGTATGGTGGGATCCAAAAGTCTGAACCCACCAGTAAAAATGCTTCTTTTGAGCATTTTGATGCTTTTTTCATTGGAAATTAAATGAAAAACATTTTGAGTGAAAGGTGTGTATATATATATATATTCATTTTTATTTTAACTTCTCAATATTAGCATTTTTATAGCAATTTCACCCTGTAGTTCTTGTTTCAAAGGTATTTTTTTATTTAAACTTTTTGATAATGTTTTTTTAGCATTTGCTGTGTGATTCATTTTTTCAAAGTTGTTTTTATAATTTATTTTATTTTAACTAAATATCATTTTTGTAGCATTTGCTCCTTGTTTCAATGTTATTTTTATTATTTTATTTTATATTTTATATTTTTAACTAACTTTTTGATATTATATAGCAATGTGTAGTTCATGCTTCCATTTATTTATTTTAATTTATTAAACCTAACTTTTTGATAATATAATTTTATATCATTTGCAACGTGTACAGTAGTTCATGATGAAAAGTTGTTTATTTTATTTTATTATTTACATTTTTTTATTATTATTATGTTTCTTCATTTAAAAAATCCCAGGTGTTCAATATATGGATTTTTTTATCTTTCTGTCTATGTGCAGACTCTGCATATTTTTCTTTACACTGTGTTTCTTTTTAAACAAAGTAAGAAAAAAAAATACATGTGTAAATACGTTCCATGCATGTTGGATTTATTGTTTATGCATTCATCTGTAGATTTGCATTTGTCTTAACAACAATGCTGAAGTAGCCAGCTAAACAGACAGAGTCTATCTGGCCGCTTAGACTAAAAAATAAAAACATAAATAAATGACATTCCATATGCCTGCAGAGAAAACATCTTTTCATATGAAAATTTGCAGGTTTATCTCACGGGCTGTCTATTGTCCATCTGAAATGTACGGGATTAGAGGAATCGTGCATGTAAACCCATCTTATTCGGTCTCTCCCAGCCTTTCTCATCCACATATGTGCATCTGTTCACAGCCTCATTCCTCCACCAAAACAGACTGTCTTCTGACAACACTGTAATTTGAATGGCACTCAGATTTTGCAATGATGGTGAAGTCAGTATGTCTGCTTTGCATGAATGTGTCTCATTTGGAAATTACAGTGTCTGTAAGAAAGGTCTATAGTGGAGACCTCTGTCTGTGGATGTGTTTTAAATGTCTGTTGTGTGAGGCAGAGAAGATGCTTTTGTGTGTAAGATTTTTGCTGGAATCAAAGTATGAGAGACAAAACGGGGTTAACAGTGGCTGTGGTGAGAGAAGACTTCAGTTTGGCCCAGATGTGATAAGTGCAGAACTGACTGCTCGTACTAAAAGCCTGGGAACAGGCATGTGCTGTGGCTCCTGAAGCTCTCAGTCCTCTGTGACGCTGCTCTAAACCGGGACCGCACAGATGATGGCAAACAGATGTTGCTCAGATTACCAGTAACACTGAGTGACCTCTCCTTAACTGCCCTGGACCAAAAAAAAAAAAAAAAACATTTGCTCCTTTATTCTTTATCTTTTTCTGAAATCCTGCACATTGGCCTCTTTTTGCTGGCACGGTTGGTGAGAATCAGTCATCTTAGTGTGTTTGTGTGTTCTTGGTGAAATCAATTCTGATGTCACATGGCGGAGGACACACTGGGCTGCGTCTGTGAGGAGAAATGGATGAGGGACTTAAAGGAGAACTTTGGTGTACTGATTCACACATGAGCTCAACACAAATTTGAAATAAAACATTTAAATAATATGTTCAAATAATATATTCAAATGAGAAAGAAAAAAGCTGTGTAGTATGACAGGGTGGTGAAATTAAATTAAATTAAATTAAATTAAATTAAATTAAATTAAATTAAATTAAATTAAATTAAATTAAATTAAACATGTACATATTAAATATTTAACTAAGTAAATTTACATTTAAATATTAAGTAAAATGTAATGTTCTATATTTTTAGTATTATTATTTTCTTTTATTTTTATTTAGTTTTGTTATATTTAATTCTATATTAAATTAAATTATCAGATTAAATTAAGTAGTAAATTTAAGTAATACATTTAAATAATACTTTGTGGAAATTGCAGTAATTTGCAAGGGACGACTTCTCACTTTGAGCACACAAATGTGTGTGTCGTTTATATTTCAAGGAAAAAACAGAATCATAGAACAATGGCGCTGACCAGCGTTTTACGTCATCACGCATTCCGAACATTTAAAGGGACCACGATCCCTGAACAGTTATGCAGAACACAGTGTACAGAACTACACTTAACAAAGGTGAATTATGTCTGTCACATTCACTACAACTTACACAAAATGAATAAAATATATTTTTAAAATATTTTTAAATATATTGCTAATTTTATTTTTATATAAATATTTAATTTTAAATATTTATTTATTTTAATGATATTTTAAAGTTTAATATTTTAGAATTAATTACGTTTTTATTATATTTTATTTTATTTATTATATGGAGAACACACTGGGTAATATGTTTAGTATTTTTAAGATTTTGCTATTATAATAATAAATGTAAATATTAATTCAAATGTATAATATTTTCAAGTTTATTGTTTTTTTTTTAAATTAAGGTTGTTTAGCAAAAAAACAACCAGCAATAACTAAAAAAAATGTTTTTCTTATTATTTCAATCATTAACCTTGTAAATATGCAAATAAAAATGTTTAAATCTCTTTACTCATTAAATACTAACCCAGTTTGTGAACAGTGTAAAACATGGAATATATTATGTTTAAAATATGATCAAAACAATTGAAAAGACCCATTTTAATGTAATTGTACATTAATTTTTTTCATTCTATTAACAGACTAAACAATAATAGCAACTTACTGCTTTACATAAAACAACAGTGACCGATCCTTTTACCTGAAAAACAGACTGACCTTTCCCCATACCATAACCACTTTTCCCTGCTGGATACTTTCATTTCTGTGCGGGGTGGAAAGGGGAATCAGTGATGATAAGGATGATCTCTGGGAGGAGAGCAGGCCCAGAGCCAGTTGAAAGCCAGCTGTCACCAGCTGGCTTTAGACAGGTCTGAGACAAACCCAGAGCCTGGTCATAGATAGCAGCACCAGGCGCCAGCCAGACGACCATCCGCGGATGACCACAACAAGCAGAAGAAGCCTTATCAGCCACCAGCGCTGTATCCTCGGATGCCTAATCTGGACGGCAGAGCTGCTCAGGAGCGAATGAGAATTCACACATGGCGTCAATCCACAACCGCAGGAAACACGCCAGCTCAGCTTATAGATTCAAATAAGAGAAATATATAGAGATAAAGCTGTACCTGTAAACCAACTATTCTTCTCCATTACGCCCGGTCGGAGGATTTCAGCTTTGGCTCATTTGAGGCGAATTATACCAATCTAAGCTCTTCATAGAAAGGCTGAGAATATATATATCCTTCCATCCATAGGGTTTTGGGTTTGGGCTGTGTGTTCATTTAAATGTGAATGATAATGGATTGTAAGTGCACATATGAGAGGATTAGCTAAATCCTGCTTGTGTAGAGCTGTATCGATAACCTCCATAAAGGTAAACATCACCCCAGATTAGCATGGGAAGTTTATGTTCAGCTTCTTTTATCAGAATTCATGACTCACACTTTTTGAAAGTGAAAGTGAAGTGACATACAGCCAGGTATGGTGACCCATACTCAGAATTCATGTTCTGCATTTAACCCATCCAAAGTGCACACACACACACACCGTGAACACACACTTTTTACATTGACCCTCACGCAAATGCACATAATAAGTGTTGAAATTGCTGGGGTATGATAACTCATTATAATTGCAGACGTTTCTATTCTGCCGAGAACATGAGAATGAAGAAAGAAAATAACAGATCAAACTCATTCCTTCCCCATAGCTTCCAGATTCGGCTCTCATTACTACAAGCTCATTTGTTGTACTCAAGCATCTAATGTGGTATCATCGATCTTCGGCACGGAAAGGGGAGATTCTGGGAAGGATAGGGCTGAAAATCGTCTTCCACAATGTTTTCAGTTCTTTTCCTCCCAGGTTTTGCATCGCTAAGAGTTCATAAACAATGGATGACTGTGGGACACAAGGAGAACACCTGCCCAGTGATGATCAATGGTTTGAATTAGTCTGACAGCTTTCCTGTAGCAATTGTTCCCCGGTTGGAGACTCAGTTTGTTTATATTTCATTAAATACTCGCAGACAGGACGAATGGGGTTTAGAGTAGAGTATATCGGGTAGAATAGCCTCAAAAGCTGAAGCAGGCCAGGCTGAAAAGTAATCTAATCAGTTATAAAAAAAAAAAAAAACGCAATGAGAAAAGTTGGATTTTTTTTTTCTTTTTTTTTTTAAACAGAATATGGCTAAATGGCTGACATGCTTTACTTTTAACACCACTGCAGGTTGAATACTGCCTCATAGTCAGAAATGTCACTTCATTCTTATAGAAAATGACTATTGCATAGTATCATGCTACTTTTATTTTACATACAACTATATATATATATATATATATATATATATATATATATATATATATATATATATATATATATATATATATATAAATATATATAATGCACATCTTCTATACGGATAGAATACTCAAATTACAGACTACATATAACGTATCAAAATGTGCATTATCAGAATCAGAATCAGAAAGAGCTTTATTGCCAAGTATGCTTGCGCATACAAGGAATTTGTTTTAGTGACATAAGCTTCCAGTACACAGAGACAACAACAACACACAGACAAAAAAAAAAAAGACAAATATTGCAAGATAAATCAAAAAATAAATAATTTGTATGAACAGTTGTGCTATAGATGATAATGGAATAGAATAGAGTGAGATGCAGGGCTGTACTAGGATGGGGGGTAACAAATAAATATAAGGATATTGCACATTTTTATTGCATTAGTGGGGAATATTTAACTGTTCATGAGTTAGATTGCCTGGGGGAAGAAACTGTTCTTGTGCCTGGCTTTCCTGGTATTTGCGGCTCTGAAGCACCGGCCAGATGGCAAAAGTTCAAAAAGGGAGTAACTTGGATGTGTGGGATCCAGAGTGATTTTCTGAGCCCTTTTCCTCATTCTGGATGTATACAGTTCTTGAAGGGTGGGCAGGGTAGCACCAGTAATCCTTTCAGCAGTCCGAACCGTTCTCTGTAGTCTTCTGATGTCTGATTTTGTAACTGAACCGAACCACACAGTTATTGAAGTACACAGGACAGACTCAATGATGGCTGAGTAGAACTGTTTCAGCAGCTCCTGTGGCAGGTTGAATTTCCTCAGCTGGCGAAGGAAGTACAACCTTTGTTGGGCCTTTTTAACAATGGAGTCAATGGTGATTGTCCCACTTCAGGTCCTGAGAGATGGTGGTTCCCAGGAATCTGAATGACTCCACTGCAGCCACAGTGCTGTCTATGATGGTGAGTGGGGGGAGTGCAGGGGGGTTTCTCCTGAAGTCCACTATTATCTCCACTGTTTTGAGAGTGTTCAGCTCCAGGTTGTTAAGACTGCCCCAGACAGCAAGCTGCTCAACCTCTTGTCTGTAAGCAGACTCGTCACCATCCTGGATGAGACCGATGACTGTAGTGTCATCTGTAAACTTCAGGAACTTGACAGAGGGGTCTTTAGAGGTGCTGTCATTGGTGTTCAGGGAGAAGAGCAGTGGGGAGAGAACACATCCCTGAGGGGCACCAGTGTTGGTGGAGCGGCTGTTTGACATGAATTTCCCCAGTCTCACTAGCTGTTGCCTATCTGTCAGAAAGCTGATGATCCACTGACAGATAGAGCTAGGAACAGAGAGCTGGGTCAGTTTGGTCTGGAGGGTTGTTGAGATGACGGTGTTAAAAGGTGAACTAAAGTCCACAAACAGGATCCTCACATAAGTCTCTGTTTTGTCCAGATGTTGCAGGATGAAGTGCAATCCCATGTTGATTGCATCATCCACGGACCTGTTTGCTCAGTAAGCAAACTGCAGGGGGTCCAGTAAGGGTCCAGTGATGTCCTTCAGATAAGCCAGAACCAGTTTTTCAAATGACTTCATAACGACCGACGTTAGAGCCACAGGTCTGTAGTCGTTAAGTCCTGTTATCTTGGGTTTCTTTGGAACGGGGATGATGTTGGAGCGTTTGAAGCAGGAGGGCACTTCACACAACTCGAGAGATCTGTTGAAGATCTGTGAAAAGGATGGGGTCCAGCTGGTCAGCACAGGTTTTCAAACAGGCTGGTGTCACACCATCTGGGCCTGTTGCCTTTCTCTTCTTTTGTTCTTCCTGAAGACCTGGCGCACATCATTCTCACTGATTTGAAGTGCAGAGGGGGGGAGAGGGGGATTGCAGGAGGTGTTAATGTTTGTGTAGGGAGATGGTCAGAATGGGTGTGGGGGGTTTCAAATCTACAATAAAACTCATTCAGGTCGTTAGCAAGTTGTTGATTCACCTCAGTGCAGGGGGATGGTGTCTTGTAGTTTGTGATGGCTCTCAGCCCTTTCCACACTGAAGCTGAGTCATTGGAAGTGAACTAATCTTCCAACTTTTTAGCGTAGGTCCTATAAGCCACTCTAATCTTTTTATTCAGTGTGTTCCTGGCCTGATTATACAAGACTCTTTCCCCATATCTGTAGGCATCCTCTTTGGCCTGACGAAGATGTCTGAGTTTTGCTGTAAACCATGGCTTATCATCGTTGAATGTTAAATACAGTAAGTCCTGGTAGGAATGCATATATCCTCACAGAAACTAATATAGGATGTTACAGTCTCTGTGAGTTCATCCAGATCAGTGGAAGCAGCTTCAAAAACTGTCCAATCAGTGAGGTCAAAACAGGCTTTTAAAGCCCACTCTGTTTCGTTGGTGCATCTCTTTACAGTCTTTACTACAGGTTTAGCAGGTTTAAGTTTTTGCCTGTATGTTGGTATAAGATGAACCAGGCAGTGATCAGACAGCCCCAAAGCTGCTCGTGGGACAGAGTGATATGCATCCTTTATTAACAGTGATCTAGTATGTTACTGTCTCTGGTGGGACATGTAACATGCTGTATGTATTTTGGCAGTTCACGGGAGAGACTGGCTTTATTAAAGAATGATTAAAACAGAGTCTGGGTGTTGTTGTTCTGTCTCTGATCAGCGAGTTTCTGTAAAGCCAGGCTCACGTGCGCTTACGGAGGGATGTAAACACTCACGGCGAATAGAACGGCTTGCAGTTAACAAAGAGCACTTCTAGATCTGAACAGCACATCTTCTTTAACACAGTTACATCTGTACACCACCGTTCATTGATGTAAAAGCATGTCCTGCCGCCGTGCGATTTCCCCTTTGATTCTGCGTCACGATCTGCTCTAAACAGCTGAAAGCCGGGCAAATGGAGCACGCTGTCTGAAATGGCGTCATTCAGCCAGGTTTCCGTGAAACAGAGAGCAGCAGAGTGTGAGAAATCTTTATTTGTCCGGGAAGGCAGAAGGAGTTCGTCCGTTTTGTTGGGTAGAGAGCAGAGACTTGCCAGACGGATGCTAGGCAACGGCCTTCGAAATCTGCGCTTCCTGAGTCTGATGAGCGCGCCGGCTCACTTCCCCCGTCTGCGCGTCCTGAAGCGTTTGATCAGCGCCACTGCTCCGCTGACAACAACGTTCAGTAAAAACATCAGAATAATTGAAATCCGGTAAAAGATTTTGTGTTGTGTTCTGCCGAATGTTCAGCAGTTCATCCCTGGTAAAAACTGATCGTGTTTGACAAACAAAAAACAGGAAAAACGAACAAAAACTGTACAAACACTGGAAAGCCAAGCACTGAAGCAGCCGTGTGCGGCACCATCGAGAGCATTATACAGCATTATACAGCACAGTTGAGTGCATAATGCTCAACTCTCAACTTTACCTGTTTTCAGTTATTTAAAAAATTGGACTAAATAGGATTATATACTGAATGTAAAAACTATCTGACTGTGACCATTGGCATTTGGAAACAGTTACTTAAGAATTTACCCTGTGATTCAAAATAGGTGAAAAATCTACAAATGCAATTATGTAAATTAAAAGAGTCATTATAGAAAACCTGTAGTGTGGAGAGAAACAAAATAAAGTGTAAGACCCTGTCCCTGCAATAAGCTAATGGAGCAGAGATGAAAAAGGATTTTTTATTTTTATTATTTTTTTTATGTATATATAAATGGACTAGCATTGATTTCAGTTGATGACCAGTTCGGTCTTACAGTCTGGTAGTTCACTGATCTCATATAATTGCCATTCTCACAGGATTAGAGGGAATTAATTGATAATTGAAAGATAATTGAACAACACCCCATTAAGTGTCATCTGAATATTGAACAATCACTGACATTGTTATTCAATCTTATTTCTTTGCTATTCATAAGTCTACAGTATACACATGCTGAGTACAAGTTTGTGTGTATATCGAGACATCATCAAGCCTGTGCGGTAATGTAAATGATCAAATTAGTGCAGAACCACAGACTAATTTCTCTACAAACACCAGTTGTGGTTGGGAGGTGAGGGGTCGTTATTCTAAACGTAGTCATCATTAGTGTGGGGCGCTCACCCTCTCTCTCCTGTTTGTAAACAGCCCATTAGTTCAGAGGGTGTTTAGTGTGATCATGTTTACTGGCTGGTGCCGGGGCTGCCAGGGCTGTTCCTCCTCCGGCGGCGAGAAGGAAGGGAAGCAGTTGGATGAGCAGAGGGAAATTAATGTGCCATTCAGGATGACTGCTTTTGTCTCCCATAGACATGATCACACAAGCTGGAGGGGAAAGGCGATTTACACAGTCAAAGAGCTGTAAACGCTAGAGTAGGATACAAGAGGAGATGGAAGCAATGCGAATGCTTATAGCTGCTTTAGTTGATTTATTTTCAAGCAGCCCAGTTGAATGTGACAGCTATTTTTAAAAATGTAATTTATTGTAAAATGGGTGTTTATTTGACTATTGGCACTTTTGGCTACATGGACGTTTAGAAAAAACTGTCACTGGTTTAATTTGTCTAACAATGTCCAAAAGTGGACGTATTCCTCACAATCATATATATATTTCTTCCACTTTGCAAATGTTACACTGTGTTTAGTAGTAATTTTAACTGTAAAAGACAAAACACTATGACAAAAACCTGTTAATTGGGTAACAGTACATTTTCTTACTATATCTGCTAAAAACATTTTTAAGTACTTCAGTAGGTTAGTATATTAACAATTAACATGATACCAATTAATTAGATTTTTGTATTGGTTTTTTTGTTTTGTTTTTTACAGTAAATTTAAGGTCAATCTGTAAAGCCTAAAATGTTGCTAGCACATTTTTTTTTTTTTTTTTTACAAAAAAGTTGTCAACCACAGCTGCCATTTTTGAACTGTAAATGTAACTTTTTTTTTTCAATGTGGAAATGAAATGTTAAACATTTCTGATTTTATAGTACTTTGCATATCCTAAATACACTCAAATAACATTTTCAGATTTTTTGTAATTTAAGTTATACTGTAGTTTAATAATGACAATTTATATACACAAGTTATATTCACTTTGATTTTTCTTTATTTATTACAATTCTCATATTTCAACTCAAGCTCTTTGCTTGTAGCCATGTATCTTTTCCCTTGGTAACAAGTAACTTTTTTTAAAACTGTTGTTGTGATGGAAATGATGCCACAGAATAATTTGTGACATAAAGGTGTCAGAAGAAACACCGTTGTAGATGAACCTTAATATAAAAAGTATTTTTAGATTATTCCTAAAGAAATAATCCTATTCTGTTTCTGTCTGTCCTCTCAGATACAACACACACTTGACCTCAAAACACCCCACTATTGTGTGACTGAATGATCTTACTGTGTGAACGTGAGATTCTTCACTAGGGGTGTGTCTGTGCACTTTTCCTCATTATATAAGTCCTCTGAGACCACATTAACCCTCTAAACTTCAAATGTATGAGCAAAACAAAGGGTTAAAAAAAAACTGCTTGTAATTTTCCGATCTTCCCTTACCTGCTCTGATCCTATCGTGTTTTACAGTCTGGCTTTGCCCTTCAAAAGGATGAAGAACAGCCGCTTTCAGCTGACATGACAGCTGGGTATCAAGTTTTACAAAAATGCTGTGATAGATATTAATAACTCTTTGTTTATGTTGCTGGTGAGCTCCACCTGAGCAGCAGGTGCAGGGCTCTGATAACATCATAACTGAGAACACACAGGTGTGAGCAAACAGGAAGGAACAAATACACCAGCAGGTTTTGGATGTCACTCTGGATAGCATTTCTCCTAGTGCGGCTCCTTGAGAGACACTGTCTGCTGAGGGTCATAAACCAAACAGGCAAAGTCATTGTGAGCAGGACACAGTCAGTGTTATGAAGGGTTATGGGGATGGAATACTTTCTTAAACTCTTCCGAATACACTTACATGTTTATATAAACGTGTGGAATTTATGCGCCATATGTAACAAGAACAGCTAGTAATGTTCTATTTTAACGCAAGCAGACTTGATACTTGAATATTCTTATCCCATCGTTTCTGATGCTATTAAACAGCAGCTGTGCTGTTCTGTTGGTTTGTATTAGTTAATATTGTGTTGTGTTGAGTGGCAGTATGGCACACTGTCTGAGGTCATGACAGGTCACAGGAGCCCAGTTTTATCACAGAGGCCATTTCAGACGTTCAGTTTTTTAAAATAATGGGTTATTATGCGTGTGTACTTGATGCTTTGTTACTGTCCTTGAGTACAATATGTAATGGTAAACTCTGATTTTGCAAAAGGCCTGTTATACTGGGCAGGAAAGAGAAGACTGAAATGAGGCAGCCTGTCTGCTTCAGAGAAAATTAAAATTTGGAGAATTTTAAATTCGAAGACAACCATGGGATGTAAAATTTATAAAGTAGCCTAATATGCTGTATATATTTATATTTATAAAGGGTTAAATAAATAAATACTAATAATTGTTGAATATTTGCTGTAAAATTATGAAAAAAAATATATAAATAAATTATTTTGCAGTATTAATAACAAAATATAATGTGTTTATAATTAAAAATAATGTTAGCATTTTAATGTTAGCTAATAATTAAAAAAAATAAATAATATATAATTTTATGGATATATTATTTTATATTTACATAGTGTAGGTATTGTAAATTGTCAATATTTCTGCATGAAGTGAAAATAAGGTAAAGAAGAAAAAGAAACATAAAGCATAAATAATGCTTCAATAAATAAATCTCTATAAACTTGTGAATAAATTCACATCTGTTTACATCAGATAGATTACATTGTTTGTAATCTAATTGCAAATAATTGTTCTGTGTTCAGATTTGAAAGCACACACAATTTTTATGCTCATGTTTATGAGCATATGGACCTTCGTGAATTCAGATTGAATGATAATTTTATGTTGATATTTCATTTGTTCATTTAATCTCAATATCTTGAAGTTTCCTGAACAATATGTGAATGGACAAACATATCGCTGGCTGTTAGAATAAATGTTCTGAGGATTCAGAGATGAGATTCCATCATATACATCACATCTGCTGACAGAATCACTCCCCTGAATGCATGTGGAGGTAGACGTGTGATGATGAACTTATTCTGACAGAATCATCTGCTGCACCATCAAGTGGAGAGAAAAAGTACCGCATTGACTTTCACACAGTTCTCCAGCACTTTATGCTTAGTGTGACTGCGTTAATGAGATATTGACCTGCAAGAGTCACAAAGCCCCTTTTGAAGCCGTCTTTCAAATAATGACTTTGTAAACCACTGAATAGATCCTGGGGACCCACAGAACTGCACATTTTTTGGGTCTCTTATCTGACACAGTTCAGTTAATGGGGCTTGCTACTAATGAGTTGATCTAAATCAGGTGTGTTAAATAAGAAAGATACAGAAAATTTGCAGAGCGGTGGGCCCCCAGGATCACAATTGACAACCACTGAATAGATCACAGAAAAGTCATAGAATATTGATTATTATTTATTATTATTATTATTATTCTCAATATAGCTCAATAAATAAAATGAAATACAAAATAAAAATTTAAATATACAAAAATAGAAGAAAAAAAATAGATTTTTTTTTACCTCATTTACATTTTCTTCATTTTCTTGATTTAAGTGTAAATCTCACAGCATTAAGTAAGGTTAAAAGATATATTTTCTAAAACATAGAAGTTTTAATATTTTACACAGTTTTGATTCTCTACTAAATATATGTGGTTTGGAGGATGTTTAGATATTTTACTGAAAAACAAATCAAAAATATTAAGAACATTATTTTTCCAGGTGTGTAATTATTTATCTATGAATGCAAACACTGATAAATCAATTAATCTTCTTCTATTTAGAAACAGTTTTTGATAATTGTCCTGTTTGTCTGCTTAACGAGTTTAGTTAATTTAGTATTATTTATACATCTTAATTTTGTTCACGTTTCCCTTGGTAAATTCTGTTAAAAAGCAGTGGGAAGAGATTAAATAATTAAATATATTCTTACATTGTGCTTTTCTTTGTACCAATTTTTATTTCTTTTTCTTTTCAACTGTTGCAGTCCTCCCACAAAATGTAATGTTTGAAAAGCAAATGCACAATCCTTCTTTGTAGAGATGATACCAAGGTCACGGCTGGAATTTTAATGGAAGTTATTTCTCTTTTTAAACTGGTACAAGTCTTGCATGGCAACAGTACAGTTTCTATGGTGCGAAAATATACTCTGACATTAAAATACAACAAAAAAGCCCTGGCTCACCTCGTACAAATGTAATAAAAACATGCAAGCAGAATATTGTACAAAGAAGATGCACTTTGTTCAAGCAACCCATGAACCCTAGTATGAAGAGTATGAAGAATTCTGATATAAAATACTCTTGAGATTGTGTGAAGAGGAGTATACAGATGTATGTTTGAGAAGCTTATCAGCAGGGTCTACTATGTGGGATATGAAAAGTGATTATTTGGGTAAATGGCTTCCATGTAAATAAACAAAGAAGCAGAGATCTTATAGCAGTCACAACATGGCCTGTTCCAGCCTTATCACTTCAGGACCCACGCTCGATTAGACCTACCTTGTATTGGGTTAAGAAAATACAGCTGTTCTCGACCGTCTTAGTTAACTCAAGCAAAGAGGACATGGACACGGTTAGATATGATTTCAGGTGTGCAGATCCTCTGGAATCTGTTGACATCTCTGTGACATCTTTATGAAGTCTGGATGCAGCACGAGCGAAAGCCTGCTGCAATTTTGCCATAACAAAAACAATCACGCTTGTTTTGTTTAACTTGCAAATGTTCTGTTTAGAAGGGAGTGTTGAGGTTTATGTTGACACGGTCCCACTTTTTCTGTTTTGTTTTGCGCTACCAATTCTCACGTTATGAAGGTAAAGCGCAGCCCAGCAGCGATGAAGGTTGGAGGCCGTGTGTCTCCTGATATCGCTTCCAGATGCAGGCTAGACTCGGTGGAGCCAGAGCTTTGGAGCAGGACTTGGGTTTAGTTGTCTTTTCCTCCAGGTGTGATGCCTCATGCTGATTCCTCCACATGTTCTGCTGGCCTTATCCAAACATGGCAGGACTGCTCCTCGCCCACCCACCCACGGAAGCTTGTTCCTTCACAAGGCTGCAGAAGCCAGGCCATTTGTCCCTGCCTGACTCCTGCATTACCCTGCAGACTGGCAGTCCTGCACCTCCAGAGCACCTCAAACCTGAGGAGAAAAGCCCTTATGTTTTGGAAAGTACATTTTCAGTAACACAAGAAAACGCTACAGTGCATCACTATTTACAGCTTTACAACAGAGCAAAAATGAGGTGATAATGAAATACATTAATTTTCTCTCTTCCAAATGTTTTATTTGCCAATAATATTCTGTTTAGAAAAGAGTGTTGAGTGAATATAGTTTAGAATTAGATGATTCATTTAAATACAGATGTTTCACTGATTCATTTGACTCCTGCACTGGATTTATCAACTTTATAATAGAGCAAAAATAAGTACAAATAAAAATAAATAATAAAACACGTTCACTTAAAATATCCTTTCTCTCAATTAAATAAGGAGTTACAATGCATAACCTTGTCTTTTAAACAGCTTTATTTAAAAGAATCATCCAATTCATTTCTGTTAATATCTTCATTTGGATGATTAATTTAAATGAAGCAGTTAAAAAACGATTCACTGGTTTGTTTGACTCCATGCACCAGCACCTGAGTTGAATTTTACATCCTTTTTTGATATAACAAATTGTGTTGTACTCTTATTTTTTTATTTTTTTTTATTCATCAATAATTTAATGTTTAAGTAAATGAGAAAATTAAATTAACATCATATAAAATGTGATTAAATTATGATGTATTATCGATTTTACAAATGCAAAAATAAAAAATATTAAACTAAATCAAATAAAATTGTACATTTGATATGAATAGTGCGCTGTTTGAAATGTATAAATAAAAAATAGTAAATTGCTTCAATGAATTAGCCACTTTTTCTGCTTTTTGTTTTGTTTTTTGTTTAGATGATTAATTTAAATTAAGAATTTCAAAGCATAAATGAGGCATTGGAAGTAAAAGTCTGCTGCAATTTTGAGAAAACAAATTAAGTCAAACACTTGCAAATGTTTTATTTGGCAATAATTTTGTTTAATGTTGAGTGAATTGGTTAATTCAGACAATTCATTCAAATACAGATGTTTTTACAGATTCATTTGACTCCCTGTGCACTAGATTTATCAGCTTTTTATTAACAAATGTAAAATATAAATGTTTTAGCTGTATTTTAATTGGTCAGACTAATTTTGTCACAAATTGTTGTGTGCTTGATATAAATATTACACCTTCTTTTTCTCCTATCAGATTAGCATGTAGTCAGTTATGAGTAGCTTGTAACTTGACAGTTTCATTGTCCTTTCTTCAACACTAGTGTTCATTCTTTCCCTCTTGTGGCCTTTTCTTAGACCACCACCTCCCTGTTTTCCTCCCATTTTCATCTGTAGTAGCAGTGTTTTGTTTGCTGTGCTTGCGGGTCGCCGGAGCTATAGGCCTGTCAAGAATATTATTACTCTTGTAATGTGAGCCAAGTCAGCGCTGTTGTAGGCACATTAAAGCTGTCACATTTCCAACTTGGTGGGATTTTAAACAGTGGGCTTGTAGGTAATGTCTGAAGGACAAGGAGACGAAAAAGAGGACAACCAAATAAAAGACAGACTTGTTCTGTGTCTACTCCTGTGGCTTGCCAAAGTGTGTTGTCACTGAAAGTTTGGTCATGCGTCTAGTTAATAAAGCAACTTGGCAGAAGAACACATTCTCACAATAACGCCATAGTGTTTGTTCAGATGACCTGACAGAGATCTTTGTATGGCAGATTAAAGGTTAATAATGTGTTCTAACAAATCTGGAGAATATTGACTTTTTATCATATTTCAGAGTCTAACGCTTTTATAATTCATTTGTCCTATTGATAATTTGATTAACAAAAACATAAAAAGAAACAGACAAAATGGACAAACAGTCAATAAATACTATGCTTTCCACAAAAGTTAAAGTAATATATATATATATATATATATATATATATATATATATATATATATATATATATATAGTGAGTGTGTGTGTGTGTGTGTGTGTGTGTGTGTGTGTGTGTGTGCTCAGCCTCAACAAATCCACTTAACATTGTGGAACAACTGTAATTGTTGTAACAAAATGTAATTGTAATTATTAATATTTATACATTTAATACAGTAACTATTTAACCTTGTTTGCTTGATCATTTTTGTACACTGTAAACACTTCTTACACTTGATAAACTCATTGTAACACACAACAGCACTGCTTTATAATATATATTTATTATTTATTATATTATTATTATTATAATTATAATCATTAAAATTATTAAAATACCAAAAAAAAAACAAAAATCTCCATAAAACATCATTTAAAATATATAAAAAAAAAAAAATAAATTTAAAATCTTCATAAAACTTCATTTTAAATTGTTTAAATATTTATTATTATTTTAATAGCAGTTTTGGATTATTTTTATACTCCTATCTCTGTAGACCACAGCAATTCTTGACTGCTAGAGAAACATCTTCCATTCCAACAGCATTCTCTTCCAACTCTCTGCATATGTTAATAATTCAATCTGAATGAAAAAAAAAGAGCCATGACTATTGGGAAAAGAGGCTAGAGATAATTATAGGTTGAATTAGATAGATCCCACTCTAAGTAAATGTTATTGTTCAGAGCCCTGTGCAAACGGGGGGTAAGAGATTATGCTAAGAACTTTCAGATGGTGGCAGAGAGGAGACAGGCTTATTGCATCAGAGACACATACTAATGGCGCTCGCTCACACTCTGTGTACGGACACAGAAAACCCTTGAAATCATTTCCAGTCACTGGTACACACTAACTTTAAGCGTCCAAAGGAATCTAGACCCTAAGAAGGCCCCGTTGCTGGTATTAATTTCTGGTGCCTATTGGCTTGCATTCTCTGGCACTCTCTGACACGCTTTTGTGAAGCAGTGTTACTGGAAAGCTGGCAAGCACAATTTGGAGTTGATAATCATTTCAGTCCAGATCTGCCAGCATCTGTAGCAGACCCTACAGGAGCTTTGGGCAGTTCTGAGTGGACCGAATGACAACAAACGTTACTGAATAATTCATCATCCTTTAGAAATCAGGCGAACCTAACAACAGTTTTGGTTTCCAATAGGACTGCAGCCTAAAAACATGATGGTTAACACCTTTAGAGAGTTAAAGCATGCCATGTTTGTTTAAAAATTGCTGTGTACGATGAAAGGGAGCAAAAAATGCAGTAAGCAAAACTTTAGATCAAATTGGTTGGTCAGGTTTCCAGCTAGTTTAAAATTTGTCACAAATAGGCTGTGATATAGGGCTTTCTGTTACATACAACATGAAGGGTGACAAGTTTACTGTGAATTTGGCTTGAAACAACATACATATGTGTGAACATTTCCATGATTCATTAAAGGAACAGTTCACCAAAAAATTTAAATACTTAATAACTCACAGTGGGGCAAAAAAAGTATTTAGTCAGCCACCAAATGTGCAAGTTCTCCCACTTAAAAAGATGTATATATATATATATATATATATATATATATATATATATATATATATATATATATATATATATATATATATATAAAGAGTTTGGTTCCAAAACGCCATTTTTAAAAAAGTTGAATTTTAGCCAGAATCAGTATTGCACCTGGTCGGAATCGAAAAGTACATTTTTAATTTTACGCAAAACGCAATACCCAATACAAAAGCCAGTCTCCCTTCTCTGCACAATTCGATATATCCGCTCAACCAATCACAGCGCACCATTCCACACACTGTAAACAGTAATGGCGGCACTCTGAATATACCAGGCATCCTAGTTTTCCTCATCTACTTTGTACTTTGTGATCAATAAACAAGGGATGCACAATAAATCGCATGTGATTGCCATGCGCATCTCATCAGTAAAGTCGATTCTGTGCTTAATAGTACTGGTAAAGTAAATCACGTAAATCACGTGCCTTCAGATGGAGCAGCATTTAATACACAGAGCCTTAGAACACCCACAAGCTACGCAATATCGTATTCATTAGATGAAACGCATTCTATTATGAAGGCGATATTGCGTGGCTTGACAGTGTTAGTGTTTTTATTAATGACATTTATGTTTTTATTAATACAGCTTATAGCACCAGTCAACTAAATGAATGTCACATGGCAAAGATCAATGCACTTTTGGAAGTTGAATGTAAGGGAAATGTCAATTTGGAATTTCTGTGTTCTAATGTGATGTTGTTCATGTTCTTGTTCATGATGATTTTTTTATATTGTTGTAAATTAATTTATAGCCAACTCTGATGAATGTATTTTTAGTCCAGTGCATATATATAAGATTAGTATTGACCAAGTTCAGAGGCTGTCATATGTGGATCAACTTACTATGTTGTATATTTTCAACCATTTCAATTTGAAAAATAACCTTCATATTGATTCAGTGGATTTATAGCATCTTGGGGGAAAAAAAATAATAAGCTTTTATAATAAATCTTTGAAAATCTGGATTTGAATGTTTAATGTTATTATAACCTAAAGATGCTATGTGAAAATTTGAAACAGAAAATAGTGGTTTTCATCTTGCCACTGTTTTGCCACTGTCATTTTTACTTAAATTAATCAAAATGGATATATATATCTATATATATATATATATATATATATATATATAAAATGTATGTATATAATGAAGATTTTGGGTCCAAAAGAACATTCAAGCCCGTGTGTGTGTGTGTGTGTGTGTATGTGTGTTGTTTTTTCTTTCTTTCATTTTTTCTCTGTGCAATGAATGTTAATGGGCTTGAATGTTCTTTTGGACCCAAAAACAGTTAAAACAATTTTCTAAATTTTTTTTTTTTTTTTTTTTTTTTTTTCACAGAAGAAAAAGTCATCATGAAGAAGACTAAATGATAAGAAATTTTTTATTTTTAAATGAACTAATACCAATACTTAAACATTTGTTTTTGCAAAGTATATTATCTCACATTTTGATGCTATCCTGTTTATCATTAGTTTCATATTTTTTTGTTATAGCTTTATATTCACACTTACAGTTTCTATTTAGGAAAAAGTTAATAAAGCCAAAATGACTTATGATTACACAAGCTATAGATCATAATAGTGTTCTTCCAAAAGCAATCACTGTAAAGACGGGCGGATTCAGAAGCATGTCTGCTACTACCTCTGGTATAAATATTGCATGCAGTTTGTAAATTCCAGTGGTTTAGGAAGCCACAGTTTCTAGGATTGAGGAAATATTGTCTCTAAATCAACATGAGGAAATCTATTCCTTGTTTGCGATGGCAAGAGATTTCAGGCCCGTCAATAGTGGCTGTGGTCCTATAAGACCCTGATGAGTCGAAAAGTTTGCATTTACTTTAGTGAAAAAATATAATTACATGGAGGCTTCTTTCATGCATTTATGATTGTTCTGTTACTCATTAATACATTTTCAAGGCAACTAATTGTATGTATATTGGTATACAGGTAGGAAAGCTATATATATATATATATATATATATATATATATATATATATATATACTGTATATATAAGAAAAAAAATGCATAGCTGCTTTTGAAACATGTTATTGGCATATTGCTGTATGAATAATTCTGAAGCTAACAAGCCAAATCTTGACCCCATGTGTGAAGGTGACCCAGAATTCTTTGGGAACCCACAGACACCTGTTTCCAGTGGTGGTACATTAGCCCAGCTCAGCCTGTATGATTCCCCACATAACGCCTCCTCTCATTTGTCACGGCACGAAGACAGACGGCCTTTATCACATCACTTGTGTGAAGGTTACCCACACTTCAACAACTGCTATCCATCTCTTTATTTCAATATAGCATCACTAAGAAAAATGCAATAAAGCAAATGTGAAAGTACTGTAACATTGTGCCTGAATTCAATGCTGTACATCACAATAGTCCTGTAGAGCTTGGCTGGACACACTAACATCACAAGATATGTGATTCTTCACACTTTGAAGGTGGAGGCAGATTTGCCAACTGCCAACTGTAAACCATATACATTCTAATTGCTTTTGCCCTCAATTAGATAAGGGCCCTCAAAGGTTTCAATAAGGAGGTTTAAGGATATGATGTTAGTAGGATGGTATGAGTGTAAGGGAGGGAAGAGAGCGGTGTAGGTCAGTGATGCGGGAGCGGGATGCAGCGCCGGCACACATGGCTCAGGGACTGAGGGACTCCAACAGATGGAACCTGGTGGGTGACAAACAATTAACAAACCTACAAGAATAGCTAGTGTGACGCTGCTCACGTAGGCACCGGAGGAAGAGAGAACACATCGAGTCTGACATGACGAGAGCTGCTGTTCTGCTTTACGAGGACGCTTTCATCGTCACTTCACACGTTCGATGGGTTTTCAAAGTTCAAACTGTTGCCACTCACTGTGCATCCTCATCAAGTAAGAATCATCATCGTCTCATGATACGTAATTGACTTGATCATGGTATCTCTCCAAACGATTATAAAAATGAATATGTAATTAGTAATCAACGTTTTTCTAATTTGCTTCCCTTTTCTTCAAGTGTCCCAGTAGTGTCACAAGTGTTCCCCAGAAAGCATTACAGAAGATAACATGTTTCACTGCTCAGCATTCAACAGTTTTTTCTCCTCGTTTTCACACATATAAAGCACAGCATGCTCTTCAATCTGCCCAGCTGAAAACTGTCCTCATTAACAGAATATGTGACACTTTAAATGGATTTTACCTTGTTGGTGAACTAATACACTGAACTGGGCATGATGTAGATGTGTGTGTGTTTGTGTGTGTGTGTGTATGTGTGTGTGTGTGTGTGCGTGCGTGCGTGCGTGCGTGCGTGCGTGCGTGCGTGCGTGCGTGCTTGCGTGCGTGCGTGTGTGTGTGTGTGTGCGCGTGCGTGTGTGTGTGTGTGTGAGCACATCTGGAGTCTAGACTCAGTGGCTCTGTGGGCAGGGCCATATCTCTCGGCTGCATCAGGCCAAGAGCCCAGTGCTGTTTACATAGGTGGCACAATAATTTGTTTGAATGTTCAGATGTATTGCGCTCTTAGACTGTCTCTTGCCTCAACTCCCTCTGCCTCCTCTGAGAGACAAGCGGTCTGCGCCTGTAAAAGCTGTTCTAATCTGGATCCAGCTCAACCCTCATGTCTTGGTGTGACTGACTTTCATGTCTTTATGTTTGGGGGTCCCAGATACCTCAGTGGGGTGCATTTTTTAAAAAAGAAAAAAAAAGAAAAAGTAACAAATGAATCCCTGCCTCCCACCCAAGACAGCACAATTATAACCAAACACACTTTAGCCATAAATTCTAACCTTTCATTCCCATCTTAATCATTCATACATTTATTGTATTAACAGTCATCTTAAGAGGTGGCGGTCATGCTGGTGCTGTTTGTTTTAATTTATATGTTTGTGTGTGTTCATGTGATATAAGGCTTGCAGGTTAGTTGAAGTGGCATACAGTATCCTAATAAATTTACTTCTGACATTACAGTCGCTCAGCTAGAGGGTCAGCTCTGGTGAGCCTGTATGAAGTATCTTCTTAACTCTTATAGTCTTCATCGGCTTTATTGGACTCCACTTCTGATTTACATCTGTATGCAGAGCAGACACAATGTACACACCGGGCAAAATTACAGCCCCACTATTTCTCAAGGAGTTAACATAATGGGCTGAATTATGAATAGAATAAACAGATCTTGCCTTTGGATTAGGTGGAAGGAATGTTGCTTTTTAACTTCTGAGTCAATGAATTAAACATTTATAGTACTTTGGGATGAAATGTGCTGATAAAAGGTAACAACCCAAACACTTATGGTCAGGGTTTTCCACTACCTGTTCACCACCTGTTTGTTGTTGCATGAGTAGACAGTTGGAATTGCTCATGGACCCTTGCAAGCAGTCTATCGATCACATGCACACTTAAGTAATGCCTAAATAACATTGGTGTATTAATATCAATGACCTAATAAGGAGAAGCCCAACTCTTTGCATTTGGAAAAGCTGCAGTCCTTCTTAAAACTCTGTCATACAAGTCCTTAATCCTGCAGCTATGTAAGCAATGGAGGTGGTCTACTGTACACCCTTAATATTCTGTAATCTTTAGATCTGTGTTTTTAGAAGCCATGGGAGGTGTTTGACCTCATTTTGGTGTTCAGCCTTGATTTGTTTATAAAAAGGTGTTGTTGAGTTTTTCATAGGGTGTGTATTTCATCCTATACAGTCATATTCTTCATTATACGATGATGCACACCACTGACCTCCAAGAGATGGCTGTCCATGATGTTACTAATGCTCTGTTGTGTTTAAAATTTACAAGAGGACATTTTGTATTATTTGGAGGTTTTATAGTATCAGTTTTGTCTCAGATGTTTCTCCTAACACTTGGTTATGTGATTTTATGAGCTGGCCTTCTCTCAGCAGTTTAGTGGAGCACCTTATGTTTAAAGTTTAGCAAAGAACACAGTTTATAAGACCATTTAATTCTTGAGTTGATTATATGATCATTTGGAAATTTAAAAAAGTTATTGATTCTTTAGGTGTCTGTGAAATTTAATGAGATTCTCCACTGACAATCATTTAAAACCCTTTTTGGTTCTAAATTAAAATATTTAATATGCCAGTGAAAAGATTCTACCATGTTGTTGTCTTTTTCTTTCTTTCTTTTTTTTTTTTAAATCTATCATATTGTTGCATATAAGGGCTGAAATAAGGCCCAATATTGATCCAGTGAGCTAACTGGATATGTGGGCCATCTGAGGGCATCTGTGTCTCAGAGACTGGAGCCACTCTCTGTATGTTTACTCTCTCAGGGGTGTAGAGCAGGGCACCGCTCTCAGCCCACCAAAGATGAGGGTCATAGGAGCTCTCACAAAGATTCATGGTGATCCAAATCAAAGTAGAACTCTTTTACTGTGAGAGGATTAGACCTTGCAGAGTTATTGCATGGAAAGTTCCATTAAGTAGAACCATTAATCATTTCAAAGAAAATGATGAGTGTGACCTCAGTTTTGTGAAAATTGAATTGCGAATTCATTATGTTACAGGTCATTGTAAGGTTACATTTTAATAATTTATTTATTTTTTTCACAAATTCCGTAGATTTTTGGTAGATTTGTACATAATTTGTGGAGTGGTGCTATCCTATGAAAAAGTAATACACAGACATTGCAGAAACGGCTATCAGGTGCGTTTTTATCTGGAAGATGAATTTTTTTAAGAGCGTTTGCATACATGATACATCTCTAAGATATTTCCTGTCAGATGTTGTTGATGATTTAGATTGTATGTTTAGAAAAAAATTAAAATTGTACACATCAGATGTTTACCAGTTGAAGCACTCTATAAAATATATCTTGGAGAAATGCATGTGCTGTAGCATATTGCTTTTTATAGAGTTGTTAAGGTGTTCTGAGTGGATTTTAGTGTGTTGCTATGTAGTTACTAAGGTGTTCTGGTTTAAACATGTTATGCGATTGCTAAGTTGTACCGAGTGATTTTTAACATATTTCTATATAATGCTAAGATGTTCTGCACCTGCATGTTCTACCAAGCTGCATGACTTTAGGTATATATATTTTTTTTTTTACAAAGTTTTGTCATGAAACTCTACATCAGGGATAAGCAACTTCGGTCCTGGAGGGCCACTGTCCTGCAGAGTTTAGCTCCAACCCTAATTAAACACATCTGAACAAGGCAATCAGTGTTTTCGGGATTACTAGATAGATACAGGCAGGTGAGTTTTTATGAGGGCTGAAGCTAAACTCTGCCTATCCCTGCTCTAGATGGTGCAAGCTGATAGGGTCTAACTCAATCTGATATAATCCAATCTTTGTTCACATGGCACAGCACGCTTCAGAAACCCTCCACCTTCCCCAGCTCCACCTGTATAGATTGGCCACAGGGTGACTTCATGTATGTTATATATGGGAGTTATTTCATATATGTTATATGTGCAGCAGCAGTATATCTTACATGCTCACAGCAGCATGTCTGTGGATATATTGGCTGTAGCAAGTCTCGGTACTTGCCCTGCCGAAATATAGCAGCAGCATAGCAGATCTTTTCTGCCAAGACCAAACACATTAACATTGCCATGTATATTACCATGCTAAACTTTCAGAGAGTTGTCATGACAAAAATGTCTGTAACTCAAACAGTGCAGAACTAGTTATAAGCCATATGTGTGTGTGTGTGTGTGTGTGTGTGTGTGTGTGTGTGTGTGTGTGTGTGTGTGTGTGTGTGTGTGTGTGTGTGCCAAGTTTAATCGTTAAAGGTATAGATGACCAAAAATAAAGATTCTGTCATTATTTACTAGTTGTTCCAAGCTTGTATGAGTTTTTTTCTTCTTCTACTGAACACAAAAGAATATATTTTGGAGAATGTTGGTAAACAAACAGGTAACCACTGTTTCCCATTGTATTTTTTTCTACCATACTATGGAAGTCAATTACTACAGTACCTCAACTGTTTGGTTACCAACATTATTAAAAAATATATTATTTTTGTGCGTGTGTGTGTGTGTGTGTGTGTGTGTGTGTGTGTGTGTGTGTGTGTGTGTGTGTGTGTGTGTGTGTGTGTGTGTGTTTCTCAGAGCGGCTCACAGTAAATGATGCTGCTCCACGCGAGTTAACCATATTTGTTTTGGGTGAACTATCCCTTTAAGCTTAGAGGTTTGTCCAAATCACTAACCTTAATATGAGCATTAGCAATAGCTTTAGCCAGCAACAATAACTATCATGCTTTATTTGTCATTAATCATTTTGATTCTAACAAACTGCATCAGCTTGTTTATCATTCTTAAGTCACAGTTTCATTAAAGAGCTGATTAAACACGCTCTGTCTCTGTTCAACTGGGTCTGCTCTCTGTTTTGGACGCCCTTTCTATGTTACATTCACTCCTGGTATACTCTGTGCTATTTAGCTAACAATAACAAGAGTCATTTAGCATGCAGATTCACAGGGACGCCAGCCAAAACATTCTCCACAGAGCATTCTCCTCTCACTCGTACTTAGGACCCCACTCTCGAAGGTCCTGCCCCAACACAGGACACACAACTCCACTGTAGTATGGTCAGCAGTCTCTCCCCAGAGGCGCCACACATATCTCCTCCATCTCCTCTCCAACACTACCAGCACTGACTGAAACACCAGCTCTGAGAACATAAAGATCTACAGTATGTCATAGTAACTTAATATGCACACACACATATCTCTCCCATGCCTGCCCTGTCTCACCGCGGATTAGCGCTGGTTTGTCTTCTGTGAGTGAGAGGCTGTTTAAAGTGGAGACAGTGTTCTGTCTCTGCTGCTCTCTTCTCATGTGTGACCCCCATGAGCTGAGTGAGTCATACTTAAAAATGTATTAAGACATTGAATTAGGTAATAGATTATCACCAAGTGGCAAGTAGTTTTCAGAGCAATTTTTGCTTATGCTTTTAACCATTTGGTGGTTTTTGGTGTCTGTATGAAGTCAATTATCCTTTTCACAAAGGTGCAGTTCATCACATTACCTGTGATAGGCATGATCCTCCAACATAATCAATAACAAATGAAAACAAAAAAATGTAATTCTGCATTGTTGGTTGTACAACTTGACATTAATCTGGTAATCAATCTTTTTTATTAATTGTTAATTATTAGAGAAGCAATTTTTGTAAAATAATAAATTAACTATGAAATAATGATGACAAAAAACATCCCAAACTACTTATTTTCAAGAATTTCTTTCTTTTAATGAGCATTTAATATTATATCAGTACAGTTACATGCCTCTCAAAATGTATTTTCATTCAGATATATAAAAACATGTAACAGTCTTTTATGTATTGAATCACATTTTTATGTGTTTTTAAACAAATTATTAGATGCAAAGAAAATGTCATTGACCTTTACATATCAAGGACAATATCAAAATGTATTCTACTGACCTGTAGCTATGCATGTTTCAGAACATTTCATAACACATATGCATGACACTGGCATGAATTTCTGTGTTTTCGTGACTTGTTTTTCACACCTTTATATTTTTTAATTTACGGTAATGCGTGTTTTTTTCTTTTTTTTCTTTTGGTTGTTACTTGAAATATTTTTAATCCTTTGCCCTTCCCTCTTAGGAAACGAACAGCCTCTTGGCAGGTCGTCGGTGTGAAAACAAATTTGGATGGAAACGTGAAGTACTATATTCAATTTACATGCCCTCAGTTAATAGTTTATGCATTTGTAAATGTGTAGGAAGATGTGTTACTGACAATAGTTCTGGTATATTCATATGCAACCTGTGACACCTCAAACCAGACTTCTGGAAGCTGGTAGTAAATCACACTTGCAAGAGTATCATCGGATCTTTGTGCAGAAGACAGGAGGTTACGGTTGCTTTGAAATGAATGATGAAATTGCATATTTCCTATTTTTCTTTTTCAGTCAGTATGCAACGGGAATGGAAAACTGTAAACCTGACTGAAGAAGTTGAGAGACACTCAGCACATGGCACACTTCAACTCAAGATGTTGGGAGCTGTCAAAGCACCACTATCTTTAGCATGACGATCTCACCCTTCTGCACAGAGTCTGCACATGTGTGGATCTCTTGGAGAGCTCTGTGCTCCTCTCTTCTCTGCTCTTTTCATCTCCTTTGCCTTCTTTCATTTCGAGCACGCCTCATGTTGGGCTTTGTTTGCCAGCCAACACGGTGAGGTTCACACCCAGGGACGTGTTAGAGGAAGGGGAACAGCAGGCAGGAGCCCTTTTTAAACATGTCACTTGTGGGTTTACAGCAGCCCACCTATGTGAAAACATCAGGGAGGCATCGGCCCAGGTCAAAACCAAAAATGAAGATGAAAGCAAAGCATTGGGAAGCCTGTTCACTCTCTGCCCTATCAACCCCATGATTGCACAAACACCATCTGACCACAGCCCCTCAATATGACCATCATGACTTTAGATCAGTGGTTCTTAATTTCAGTCAATTTACATTTTGTCTGTGTTCCTAACACACCTTATTCAGATCATCAGCTCCTTAGGAGGGAGATCCTTGAACTGAACCGAGGGCGTCAGATAAGAGAGACATAGAAAATGTGCAGAGCAGTGGTACTCCGGGACTGGAATTGAGAACCACTGCTATATATGATTCTGAATATTTTTAAGAAGATATATAAGTGATTCGTATTAAATCTAATGCATGTCCTGGTCATGTCTCACCCTAAAATCAAATAAAGTAAAAAAAAAAAAAAAATTAAATATATATATATATATATAGAAAAGTACATTTTAATGAAAGTTAAGCACAGTGTTCATTCCCATTATTGTAAATCTAAAACAACAAAAATAAATAAAAACTCACATATTATGGTAATGAGAATTTATAGGTTTCATGTATCATTAACTATCACTGAAAAATCTTCCTTGAAAATGGAATGCAAAAATATTAGTGGCCTGTTTTCACTCTTATTTTTGTTGTCCTTCTTATTTTGGAGAGACCTGGATATGATTTGTGATATTCACATAGAAATTATCAACAGGCCATCACAATAATTATTAAATTTGGCTTAAAACTGTAGAAATAAGAAAACTAATTGTGTTAAGTTTTGCTTTTTTATAGATGATTATAGATGCACATCTTTAATAAGGTACAGTGAACATAAATTTTCATGGCAATTAAGTTTTTAGCTTTCATTTAAATTAGAATTTTCATTTAAATTCCCATCACTGTAGTGTAAAAACAACATTATTTATATTTTCTACTTTAATGGTAGTATTTGTTGTTGTCTGTTATTAATGCTAATTAAAAAAAAAACACAAACACGTTACATAAATGAGAATTTATGGGTTGTATAATGCTTATCTTTTTTATAGTGTGCCTCACTATTATTAAAAAAATATTTTTGGAAAATGGAAGACATGAAATATTAATGTTCCTTTTTTAAAAGTATATTTTAATTAAAAAGAAAAGTTTTTATTTATTTATTTATTTTTATTTTGGATTGACCTAGATATGTTTTTGTGAAGATAGCTACCAGGCCATCACAATAATTATTAAATTTGACTCTACAAAGACCCTCAAGGACTATGAAACACTAAACGTCTGCCCTCAATTTGTATAATGGTTTCTAAAATTGACCTAATGTAAAGGCTGCATGATGAGAATTGGATTTAATTGTGTGTCAGTTCACCATGGGTTGCCAATTACGAGCACATTTGGAAGAAATGCTGTCAGGAACTGGTGAAGACTGAGTGACATCAGAGACGCGGGGCCAGAGCACCGGTGTCGGAGTAATTAGCATTCATTTAAAGTTGCTGAGCAAAAACAATTACACTAGAATGGAAGTGGGTACAATTGATGCTAGACTTGTTTTAATTGATTACCGATTACAGACCACCCACCCCTCCCCAATGCACACACAAACAAAATAATTTTTGGTAAATACTTATATGATGCTTGTTCAAGGTCGTTATATGTTTACCACCATGCATTTTATATTAATGCTCCATTATGCTATATTGCTTAGCAACCATAAGCAACCTACTGTTAGGCTAATGGACTATATTGCTTTGTGGATAAGTCCTGATTATCAATACTGAATTTAACAGTGGTGTCTTTTATCATATTGCAGATGTTTTATAAAACGCTTATATGTGCCCACATTGCTTTTACCACATGCCCAAGAAATCTCTGTAATGCATGGCCTTTCATAATTTATTCCATTCTAAAGGTTTGCATAATACCTTATAATGCAAATTTTCATTTAATATATATTTTCAAGAATCTGAAGTAGTCTTTAATAACCAAAGGCATTAACTTTAAAACATTGAGATCACTGAACTGAACTGAATCAACATTGAAGTGATTTAAGCTGCTTACGAAAAAGCCATTTTTACTCCATTTTTCCTACAAGACACGAAGTTGCAAAACACCTTGATATTTAGCTATTAACATCCTTGTCAATGTCAGCGGCTGTTAAATTAAATATTTTTCTGATCCGCTGCCAACTACTTTCCCTACAAATCACCATGGCAGCACACGATCGGGCAGCGCTTGATATTCGTCTCATAGGCGCCCATCTCGGTTATACATATTTGATCAAACAGCTGATATGAAGCAATAACCTCTCATGATGATAGTATTTATTCATCCCTGTAATGATCAGCCCCAGTTTAAATTGCGCTGGAAGGCTGTGACGTACGTGTTATCGGTTGCTGATGGGGACAAATGCAACAGTGGCTGCAGATGTTGCCTCTGGAAGCCGGGGAGCATGGGCCGCCCTGGCCCTGTGGCTATGCAGAGCCCCAGCTGGGGGAGAGAGATGGAGCACATTCATCTATCCCTCTCCGGGGCCTCGCGCAGGTACCCTTCCACTGCCAGGCACGGGGGATGAAAGGCTGCAAATGCTGCTCCACAGATGTCACCTGCTGGGGTTCAGTGGCCCTCGCCAGCAAATGTCATGTTTGGCAGCTGGTCCGCTGCTCTCTCCCCCACCAGTTGTTGGCAGAGAGGCTCCTAAAGGATACAAAAGATGCTTGCACCGGGGGCGTCCTAACGGGACAACATTAAAGAGAGTTGTTGGCTCCTGTCTATCATAGTACATTAACCTTGTCCTGTTTTCTGCTCTCTCTAGGGTTGGAAGGGCCATGGTCTTTCTCCTTCTCTCTCGCTCACCTTCTCGCTTCTAAAATGTTCCTCACATTCCTGCATCTGTCGTGCTGCATCTGTCCCATACGGCTGAAAGGTCAGAAAAATTTAGCCTCTGTTACACTTAACAAAATAATTTTTGTTGCTTGTTCTGTCAAAACTCAGTTTCATTGCATTCTAGCCACTTAAAGGCATAGTACACCCAAAAAAATGGAACGATTTTTTTTTTCCTTTTTTTGTGGAATGTAAAAGATATTTTGAAGAAAGTTGGTAAACAGTTTTGGTTCCCACTGACAAAAATACAATGCAAGTCAATGGGGACCAAAACTTGTTTGGTTGGCAACATTCTTCTAAATACAATGCTGCTTGAAAGTTTGTGTCTATACAATTATCTATATTTCTGCATAAATGTGACCCAAAACATCATCAGATTTTCACACAAGTCCTGAAAGTAAAAATAGAGAACCCAATCAAACAAATGAGACAAAAATATTTTCTTTGTCATTTATTTATTGAGAAAAATTACCCAGTGTTACATTAATGTGTGGTGCTAAAGTATGTGAATCTCTATGATTAGCTGTTAATTTGAGGGTGGAATTAGAGTCCATCTGTTCAGAAGTGTTGTCAAACAGTGGAATGACTCTCAGGTGTCATTGCCTACCCTGTTTTATTTAAAGAACAGGGCTCTATGAAAGTCTGATCATGTTTGCGGAAGTATATCATGGCACGAACAAAGGAGATCTCTGAGGACCTCAGAAAAAGAGTTGTTGTTGCTCATCAAGCTGGAAAAGGGTTACATTACCATCTCTAAAGATTTTGGACTCCACAAATCCACAGTCAGACAGATTATGTACAAGATTCAAGAGCACTGTTACCCTCCCCAGGAGTGGTCCACCAACAAATATCTCTCCAAAAGCAAGACTTGTGATAGTCTGTAAGGTTGCAAAGGAACCCAGGGTAACTTCTAAGCAACTAAAGGACTTTCTCACATTGGCTAATGTTAACGTTCATGAGTCCACCATCAGGAGAACACTGAGCAACCATGGTGTGCATGGCACACAGAGTTGCAAGGAGAAAGCCACTGATCTCCGAAAAGAAAATCACTGCTTACTAAAGCTCATTTGAACAAGCCAGAGGACTATTGGAGAAATGTTTTGTGGACAGATGAGACCAAAATAGAATATGCTGGTTCATGTGAGAAGTGTTCTGTTTTGATAAAAGAACACACTGCATTCCAGCATGAGAACTGTGAAAAAACCTCTGTGAAATATGGTGGCGGTAGTATCGTGGTTTGGGCCTGTTTTGCTGCATCTGGGCCAGGACGACTTATCATTGATGGGACAATGAATTCTGATTTATACCAGCAAATACTAAAGGAAAATTTCAGGACATCTGTCTGAGAACTAAGTCTCAAGAGAAACTGGGCCATGCAGCAAGACAACAACCCCAAGCACATACAGTAAGTTGTTCTACCAAAGAATGGTTAAAGAAGAATAAAGTTAATGTTTTGGAATAGCAGAGTAAAATTCTGGACCTTAATCCAATTGAAATGTTGTGGAAGGAGCTGAAGTAAGCAGTTCATAGGAGGAAACCAAAAAAAACACAAAATTCAAATATTTCTGCAAAAAAGAATCACACAAAATACTGAACAAGATGTTGTGCAGGACTGATCAGCAATTACAAGAAACTTTACATGCAGTTATTGCTGCAAAATGGGGTCACACCAGATACTGAAAGCAAAGATTCACATACTTTTGCACTGCACAGAAATGTAATACTGGGTCATTTTTCTCAATAAATAAATGACAAAGAAAATATTTTAGTTTCATTTGTTTGCTTGGGTTCTCTATGTCTACGTACATTCAGGACTTGTGTGAAAATCTGATGATGTTTTGGGCCATATTTATGCAGAAATATACAAAATTATAAAGGGTTCACAAACTTTCATGCAGCACTGTATATTCTTTTACATTCCACAGAAGACAAAATTTGAAACGATAGTGAGGGTGAATAAATGGTGACTGAATTGTCTGTCTGTCTGTTTGTTTGTTTTGTTTTTTTTAAACGAACTGTCCCTTTAAATAAGTAAAATGGCAGTTAACAATCCATTTGTGCTTGGCAATCCACACTTGGTGGTTGCCATTGACTTCCATAGTATTTTTTTCCTACTATGGAAGTCAATGGCAACCACCAACTGTTTGATTACCAGCAATCTTCAAAATATCTTCTTGTATGTTCAACATTAGAAAGAAACTCATACAGGTTTGGAACGACATGAGGGTGAGTAAATGATGACAGAATTTTCATTTTAGGGTGAACTGGAAATAACCTTTAAGTGTTATTTTATGTGTTTTTGAAAAAGATTAGTAAATAGAGGATTTGTTAGTGTTCAGTGTTCTTGTATTTGTAGAATTACTTTTACATGTCTACTTTTAGTGGGAGTTGCTTAGTTTAGTTAAGTTTTTATTATATATTTTATTATTATATTAGGTATTTGTTGAGTCTACATGTTCATCTTATGTTTTGAAAACACAACATACTGATTTTTCCCCAAACTAGTTAAGCGCAAACTCCACCTCAAAGTCGATTTCATTGGTCAACTACATCACAGTTATCTGTCAAGAAAAAACTGCGACAAACAGTAATGCTACTATAACAGGGTGTTCTACCAATGCTATGCTAAGTTAGGGTTAAGGGTTAGTAGTTGTTTTAGCACTGTAGACAAACAGGGATTGATCACTGTGATTGGACTGACCAATAAATAAACAGCTGCATGGCATCTCAACCACTGTCCACACTTGACTACAAGTTTTTTGTAGATGTTTTACGCCAGTTTTTATGCATTGTTTTGTAACTGTCCAAACATTCATAACATTTTAGGAAGTCAATCTGATGCATCTACAACATTAATGCATCTGAATTTAATTTCCAAAAAGATTCACAATCCTTCCTTAATGAGGGCAAATTTTGTCATCGTCGACACAAAACTTAGCTAATTATCTTGCACGCTGCTGGGAAGGCAGATGAAGACATCATTGATCGGAACAACAACCCATCGCACTGTCACTTTGTAGAATATGCCATGATGCTTTTTGTGTTTGTATCATTCACCTTTAGAGGCTGTGTGTGAGAAATGACAGATTTGATAGGGCTGTGCTTGTCTTTTTGTCATGCAGGGCGGACATGACTAATCTAAGCCTGCCATCTGGTAAAAGACATGGCCCCTGCTGTCGCCTGTATTTCCCATGAATCCTAACTGCTCCTCTCCCCATGGAGACACGTCTGGAAAGGTCAAAGGTCAACCCCGTGACCTGCAGAGAGGCATTGCTCCTGCTGCTCAGAGGTCACATCCCTTCTGTATCCCACCATAGCATGAAAGATGTCAAAACACACCTCTAGATAGGTTTTAATACCTTACAAGAAAAGGTGCAGTGCATGGTGTGTGTGTGTGTGTGTGTGTGTGTGTGTGTGTGTGTGTGTGTGTGTGTGTGTGTGTGTGTGTGTGTGTGTGTGTGTGTGTGTATATCACCGGCCACTTTATTAGGTACACCTATTCAATTGCTTGGTAACACAAATTGCTAATCAGCCAATCACATGACAGCAACTCAATGCATTTAGGCATCTAGATGTGGTGAAGACGACTTGCTGAAGTTCAAACCAAGCATCAGAATGGGGAAGAAAGGGGATTTAAGTGACTTTGAACGTGGAATGGTTGTTGTAGCCAGACGGGCTGCTCTGAGTATTTAAAAAAAACTGCTGATCTACTGGGATTTTCACACACAACCATCTCTAGGGTTTACAGAGAATAGTCAGAAAAAGAGAAAATATCCAGTGAGTGGCAGTTGTGTGGACGAAAATCAATTGTTGATGTCGGAGGTCAGAGGAGAATGGGCAGACTGGTAAGAGATGATAGAAAGGCAACAGTAACTCAAGTAACCACTCGTTACAACCAAGGTATGCAGAATATCATCTCTGAACGCATAACACATAAAACCCTGAAGCAGATGGGCTACAGCAGAAGAAGACCACACCGGGTGCCACTCCTGTCAGCTAAGAACAGGAAAGGAGGCTACAATTTGCACAAGCTCACCAAAATTGGACAATAGAAGATTGGAAAAACATTGCCTGGTCTGATGAGTCTCAATTTCTGCTGCGACATTCAGATGGTAGGGTCAGAATTTGGCGCAAAGAACATGAAACCATGGATCCATCCTGCCTTGTCTCAACGGTTCAGGCTGGTGGTGGTGGTGTAATGGTGTGGGGGATATTTTCTTGGTACACTTTGGGCCCCTTAGTACCAATTAAGCATCGTTCAAATGCCACAACCAACCTGAGTATTGTTGCTTACCATGTCCATCCCTTTATGACTACAGTGTACCCATCTTCTGATGGCTACTTCCAGCAGGATAATGCAACATGTCACAAAGCTCAAATCATCTCAGACTGGTTTCTTGAACATGACAATGAGTTCACTTTACTCAAATGGCCTCCACAGTCACCAGATCTCAATCCAATAGAGCACCTTTGGGATGTGGTGGAACGGGAGATTCACATCACTGTGTGATGCTATCATGTCATAAAATCCAGCTTTGCTGAGGGTTTACATACATACAGATTAAAATAAATTACATTTCAGTAGAAAGTGAGATATTCACTTTTGATTCATTCGATTTGCATTTAAGAATGCTTTTTACATACAATAAAACCCCTCCACCCTTCCCCTGATCCCGATCTTTTCTAAAAACATTATATCCAGGCATATTTACTACTGACTCTGAGGAGGAATGATTCAACCAAGTTTCTGATAATCCTAAAAAGTCAATATTTTAATTACAGAGTAAATATTCAAGTTGTTTGCGTTTAGGAGTCATACTCCGGATGTTTAAAGGTGCCATGTGTAAAAATTGAGGTAAAAATATCCAAAAAATGACCTACACGCATCAAAAGAATGAGAAGAAATAAGGGCGATGATGTCATTAAAAAAAATGTCAAGTTATAGTGCTGCAGAGATATCAACCTTAATTAGCATTAGCATTACTAGCCATGGCCCGACAGGTGTCGTAATACCAGTTTCGGCCATGGGAGGCGGTATGCGGGCAACATAACCACCAGCCAACCTGCAATACACGAATAACTCACACGGCTTGTGGGCGTACTGGAACCTGATGTCAATCGTGTGGAAGGTACAGCCCACTACTTCATTTCAGTTCAGGGAAGAGAGCGGAAGGATGGCTGAAGCCCTTGGCAAGAGACACCTACCACCACCACCCGCTACAGGGAAATAACCGCGCTCGGAATCACAAATCAAATCCGATAAGAAAAGGAGCCGAACCAGAGTAAACATTGGCACTGCTTTCCATCGCTGAAGACAACTGATGGACTTGAAAGAAATGAGGTTCGACTCCGAACTTGCAACATTTCTTTTGGATTGGTAAGTAAGATGCTGTTAGTATTTCGCTAGAAGTTTGTTTTATATGTTTGCGTATTTTTTTCGGGAAGTTATAACATAGAAATGTATCGAAGGCTGTTCGATAAACATGCTAATGTTAGCGATGGCTAACCGTAGCTGCGTTTGATAATTAGCTAGCTATAACTTACCCACAGATCCGATCCGGTTTTCACCTGTTATCTACCAAAGCCCGTCTCTACCAAGCTGATGCTAAAATGTAACATTACCTAAGAAGCTTGAAATGTCTTCGATGATAATGAACCCGAGAGACAGAGAGAGAGCGAGAGAGAGAGAGAGAGCGCGCGCCCGGCCGCGCGCGCGCACTCACTCACTATATTCAGAGCGGTCAAGTTTTTGAAAGCGTGTGAAAAGAGTCAATTGCGTGTGTCTCACGGTGAATGCTTGAGAGTTGGCAGCTCTGGTTACGTTGGTTGACGCTAGCTTGGTCAACATCAGCTGTCTGATGTTGACAGAATGCTGTCTGTCAAATTAATTTAATTCAAATAATGTGTATATACAACTCAAAATGTAATATGAACAAAACGAATATGAACATATTCACTGGTAAAGGTGAAGGGGAGTAGCTTGAAGATGTCATGTTTCAAATTCACTTGACATCACCCAACGTTCCTCTGGAGGCAAAACGTCCTTTAGGCTTCGGCTATGGCTTTAGGGTTGTTGTGAAGGTAGGAGCGGAGCATAGAGACTATGCCGTTTCTCGTTTGTTACTCTAGAGTAGACCAATTCACTTTATTGAGGCATACTGCCCCCATCTGGTATGGAATGTGGAGTATGACTTGATTTTTTTGCCAGACATTACACATGGCTCCTTTAAATGTCCGCCAAACAAACCTTTCATTTTACATCATGTATCCCAGACAACTTTAGCTTGATTCAATGTTTGGAAAATTTTTGTTGATCGATGCCTTTTCATGACCGGATTCCTAGGTTTGATGGATCTGTTCAAATGTACATTCGAACAGATAGGTGTTGAAGGTAACCGAGTCAAACTCTCTTACCATTAGGCCACAACTTCCCCACCCAAAGGGCTGTCTGATCATAATGTCATTTTCTTTTCAAGAAAACTTACAAAACAACACAAATTCATTTAAAATACTGTTTATCAGAATATAGTCCCTAAAAATCAGCAACAAAATCTTGGAATTGTCAAACCCCTGTGTACTGTTGATTGTGGTTTCTCCCTCTGTGTCCTTATTTGGTTGGACCTGTTCTCATTATTAGTTTATCACCTCATTGTGCTCACCTGTCTGCCCCTCGTTATCTGCCCTATATCAGTTCCTGTTGATTGTGTTCTAGTTGGTTGGTTATTGTGAATGTTACCTCGTGTGCGAGTGTTCCTGATCTGTCTGGATGTTACCTCTATGTGGATTACTAAAGACTGTTTTTCGTTATCTTTCTCGTCTTCGTTGTTCTGCCTGATCACACACCACACTGTCTTGTGACAAGAATAGCTTTGAAAAAGATAGATTACAGTGAAGTCCTCTTAAGTGAGGACATAGAGAGAGGATGTGATTATTTTAGGGGAAAAATGAAAGAAGTGTTTGAGTTGTTTATTAGATGGGGATGGTTAACAAAAAGAAAAGGGAATACACTGGCCTGGGTTAACAATGCATATAAGAAATTGATGAAGGATAAAGATCAGCTCCTTAAAAAAATAAATAAATAATTGAATTCTGGTCTTATTACTAATTGTTATAAATATACTTCCGTGAGGAATAAAGTAATCCAGACTTTACAAAAGACCAAAGCCAGTTTTTTTTTTAATGGATATAATTGAGGGAACAAAAGAGGATGGAAAAAAAATCCGGCAAACTATTAATAAACTAGTTGGAAAACAAAAGAATATGGATAAAATTTTTGAACTTAAAATTAATAATATTTTAGTAATAGATCCATTAACTATAACTACTATTTTAAAACATATATTTTTAAATTTACTTGACAAAATAACCCAGCTTTTTACCTTTAGACATATTACTTAGACATATTAATTGTGCCCAATCTATTTTCCAATTAGAGGAAGTAACTGAATTAGAAGTAGCTAATATTATTGATGCATTATAAAGCTCTAAAGCAAAGGATGCTATGGGCTTGATACAATTTTTTTTTTTTTTTTTTACTATAATACAGATTCCTTAGTAGGCCCAATTTTCGCAGTAATTATTCAACAGAATCAGCTAATACACAGACTGAAGTAGTTTAAGTCTTTGGTTCTTTCAACTGTGATGATTTTGGCTCACATTTAACAAAAACCCACCAGTTCACTATCTCAACAAATTAGAATATGGTGACATGCCAATCAGCTTATCAACACGAAACACCTCCAAAGGTTTCCTGAGCCTTCAAAATGGTCTCTCAGTTTGGTTCACTAGGCTACACAATCATGAGGAAGACTGCTGCTCTGTCAGTTGTCCAGAAGACAATCATTGACACCCTTCACAAGGAGGGTAAGCCACAAACATTCACTGCCAAAGAAGCTGGCTGTTCACAGAGTGCTGTATCCAAGCATGTTAACAGAAAGTTGAGTGGAAGAAAATGCACAACCAACCGAGAGAACCGCAGCCTTATGAGGATTGTCAAGCAAAATCGATTCACGAATTTGAGTGAACTTCACAAGGAATGGACTGCGGTCTGGACTCGATCCATTGAGGAGTAATTATGCTCGGCTCCCAGAAGGCCAAGCCAATCAAATTGCCAGGGCGGGGTTTAATCGATGATGGACAGGCTATCTGTGGTTACGTAAGATAGGGCGTCTTGGAAGGGGTAGGCTCACGATCTCTTTTCTCTGAAGCCTCAGATGAACACGCTTCTTCAGCCTTGTCTCTTTCGTCGTCTTTCCATTTTTTAAAGTTAGTCAAGTTGCGTTGCATACGTGTAATAAAGTTGAGACAGGGCCGACAAATGCGATAAGATTTATTTTCATTATTGTCGAGATCTAATCCTAAACAGAGAACTTGTTCGTATATACATGCACCTTTTGTGTTTCTCTCAAAAATGTTATTTGTGCTTGTAAGTACTCCGCGAATTCTTAAATTCTTTTTACAACAGCGGCAAAGATCGTTTACACTCATTACTTTCCTACTTCCTCCAGTTCCAGCGTGCAACTATGCGTCGCTCAACATACGTCACTTACTGCGTTGCTCTGATTGGTTGTAGGTCTATCCAATTGAGTGCAGAGTTTTTTTTTTTACTGGTTCGGTTAAGACACGTCCCATAATTCAAGTGCAATGGAGCAGTATCAGACTCACATTCTGCCTAGAATATGAGTATGACGAAGTCAGGCTAGTTGATATTGTTATGGGGGAGTTTCTCTGCAGCAGGGAGTAGAGCACTTGTCAGGATAGAAGGAAAAATGAATGGGGTAAAGTAACACCAAATTCTTGAGGGAAAATCTGCTGGTTTACCTTCCAACATGACAATGAACCCAAGCACACAGCAAAACTGACCACACAGTGGTTAAAGAAGAAAAAGGTTAATGTCCTTGCAAGGCCTAGTCAGAGCCCAGACTTAAACCCCATTGAAAATCTTGAAGACTGCTGTCCACAAACGTTCACCATCAAATTTAACTGAACTTGAGTAGTTCTGCAAAGAAGAGTGGGCAAATATAGCAAAGTCTAGATGCGCAAAGTTAGTAGAGACAAATCCCAACAGGCTAAAGGCTGTAATTAAAGCCAAAGGTTGTTCAACAAAATACTGACAGAAGGGGGTGATCCTTTTTCTAACTCAGTGATTCTGTTTTTAGTTGTGTTGTTGTTGTTGTTGTGTTTCTTTTCTTTTTTTTTTTTTTTTTTTTTTTTTGATATGTTGGGGTTATATCTTTCAAGTTTCACTTGGATGTTATTGGATCACTTGGATGCAAGTTGCATTGAGTAAATACAGCTGAATAAAACAAAAACTGTGTCCGTCTTTATTTCGATACCCACTGTAAATTATACTTGTATAATGTAGCAAAGGCTCTAATAATAATAGTAATGAGTAGTAGTAGGAGTAGTAATATTTTTTTTTATTAATTAAAATTTATTTATTAGAAAGAAAAAATACAGAAAGCAAAAGGCACAAATAACAAAAATATACTTATTTATTATATTGTGAATTCGCAGTGCCATTCTAAAATGAATTCCAACATTATTTTTAGTGATTCAAAGAACATCCCTTATATCTTTACCAAGGGGTCACCATGTGTCAGAGCACTTAAGTGTTTATAAACCATTTGTTGAGTGATTTAGGCATAAGCCTGTTTGGGGAATATTCAGTGGATCATCTGTGCTCTCGTAAAGCACTTTAAAATGTAAATGACAATAGCGCACTGATCCTAAAAGGTAACATTTGTACTATCCAAAGCTTTTAAACACATTATTGAACAAAAAGGAACTGTGAGAGGAATAGAACAATACCCTGGAGATTTTGTGAGCAATTATGATCATCAATGATAGAGCTCATTCTCTTTCAGTGTTTGCAATTAGGCTCCAGCTGCTGGGAGCTGTCCCGTCCCGGTAAAGAAGCCTGCTATCACCTCCCCCTGGTGCAGTTACCCATTACAGCCACCCGTCACATGTTTGAGAAAATCACAAAAGGACAAAATGCAAAGAGATGGTGTACTCTTAACATAACTACTTAAAGCATAAATTATCTGTTCCTATTGTGAATTATGAACTGAATACAGCACATTCCCCTGGTATTACGTGATTTAGCCAAGTAGGACATGTTCCTGGATCAACATCCATTGCTTTTTTTTTACTTCATTTCTGTTTAATAATCAAAGCCATAACACTATTCCAAACCCTAACAATAACCAGAACCTTAGTAGAGTGCAACAGTAAGGTTCCAGAAGTAAAAAAAACATTCTACATATATAGGGCATTAAAAAAAAAACCTTATTTAAACCCTGTAAGACAGACCTGTTGTGAGCTCTGAGGTTGTTAATCGATGGTATAAGCTGTTGTTGAAGCCATCCATTCACATTATTTCAGATGTTTTTAAAGTAATCATGTTTAACAACTGAATTTGTGGTGAAAAACTACATTACCCATAATGTTGTACAGAAAATTCACCAATCAGTGAGTTGTGGCGAACACCCACATATATACTCATATTTTGCCATAAACTCGAAATATATTGTTTCTGTAGATATAATCAATAAATTTAAGCAGTTTTATATTTTTCAGTTTTTAAATTTGCAGTGCTTCATGGCATTGTAGTTCTTTCCCTCACTAAAGCCATTAAGTCCTTGCAAAATGACTGCCGTACAGTCTTGTACCTTTGTCTTTTTGATTTCAAATACATTTTTAGTTCAAATAAAGGTTTTTAACGTTGTGATTCACCTTATTTCATTGCTTGTAACATTGAAGACTTTTTAAAAATCCCTATGTGAAAAAAGATAGTTGAGTGGAAGGAAAAAGTGTGGAAGAAAAAGATGCACAACCAGCTGAGAGAACCACAGCCTTATGAGGATTGTCAAGCAAAATTGATTTAAGAATTTGAGTGAACTTCACAAGGAATGGACTGAGGCTGGGGTCAAGGCCTCAAGAGCCACCACACACAGATGTGTCAAGGAATTTGGCTACAGTTGTCGTATTCCTCTTGTTAAGCCACTCCTGAACCACAGACAATGTCAGAGGCATCTAACCTGGGCTAAGGAGAAGAAGAACTGGATTGTTGCCCAGTGGTCCAAAGTCCTCTTTCCAGATGAGAGCAAGTTTTGTATTTCATTTGGAAACCAAGGTCCTAGAGTCTGGAGGAAGCTCATAGCCCAAGTTGCTTTAAGTCCAGTGTTGAGTTTCCACAGTCTGTGATGATTTGGGGTGCAATGTCTTCTGCTGGTCTTGGTCCATTGCGTTTTTTGAAAACCAAAGTCATTGCACCCGTTTACCAAGAAATTTTGGAGCACTTCATGCTTCCTTCAGCTGACCAGCTTTTTGAAGATGCTGATTTCATTTTCAAGCAGGATTTGGCACCTGCCCACACTGCCAAAAGCACAAAAAGTTGGTTAAATGACCATGGTGTTGGTGTGCTTGACTGGCCAGCAAACTCACCAGACCTGAACCCCATAGATAATCTATGGGGTATTCTCAAGAGGAAAATGAGAAACAAGAGACCAAAAAATGCAGATGAGCTGAAGGCCACTGTCAAAGAAACCTGGGCTTCCATTCCACCTCAGCAGTGCCACAAACTGATCACCTCCATCCCATGCTGAATTGAGGCAGTAATTAAAGCAAAAGGAGCCCCTACCAAGTATTGAGTACATGTACAGTAAATGAACATACTTTCCAGAAGGCAAAAAATTCACTAAAAATGTTTTATTTTTTTTATTGGTCTTATGAAGTATTCTAATTTGTTGAGATGTTGAATTGGTGGGGTTTTGTTAAATGTGAACCAAAATCATCACAATTAAAAGAACCAATGACTTAAACTACTTCAGTCTGTGTGCATTGAATTTATTTAATACACGAGTTTCACAATTTGAGTTGAATTACTGAAATAAATTAACTTTTCCACATTTTAATTTATTGAGATGCACCTGTACATCAAGCTATCAGTTAGCATTCCTATTTCATATATTGCAGTATAATGACATATTAGAAATATATATGTTTATGTATTTCGTTGGAACACACAGCTCATTTTGAATGGCTGTCAATGGAGAAATATTACAGCATCTACTAGCAATAGCTAACTAGCATGCTAACATGCTTACCCTTGACCATTTGGTTTAATCACGTTATGTGAGATGCACACATTAGGAATTTCACAAGGAAGATGCTGTATTCATTGTCTTCTTAATGCAGTTTTGCCAGTTGTTTGTTATTTTTGAAAGTGTAATGGAATGCATATGAAAAAAATATCCCACAAAAGGATTTCATCTTGTTAACATTTCAAAATACCTTCTTCTTTGACTAATAAGCCTTACCCTTTTTTACCCCTCACAAATAGGTCTGACAAGTCCTTGGTAACACATTGTTGTTGTTCTGTTTTTGCGGCCCTGGCAAAGAGCCTTCACATGTCTGAAATTCCCAGGTCTGTGTGTTGCCAGGCTTCATCTGCATATCGAGCGACAGGGAAGTGTTCGCTATGGTGTCAGGCTCCTCTCTTTCCTACAGAAACCTGCTCACTGTGGTCATCCATTAGTCATAATGGCATGGAGGCACATCGCTCTCCTGCGCTATCTTGAAACGAAATAAAGGAAGCAGGTGTGGGCAGGAAATTAATGTAAATCCATCAGTGTTCAATTAGGCCTGCACACAAAACAAGAAGGGGGGAAGAGCAGCAGCTCCAAACCAACGGCAGCCCCTTTCTTTGTGCTAAAACAGGCCGCCTTTCACTTCATCCGTCTCTTTATGCCGGAGACAAATGGAGCTAACTTTAATTATGAAAAAATAGTTGTATGAATTTTCCAGGTGCAGCTCTTTTTGCAAGCAGCCGCAGTGGAGGATTTCACCATTTGGCTGTCAGCGTGGTGTCATGTGTAATTCTCTATGTGTGTGTGTGTGTGTGTGTGTGTGTGTGTGTGTGTGTGTGTGTGTGTGTGTGCCTGGAGGGGCAGAGAGCATTGGCCCTCGGTGCACAGCCTGAAAAAGCACTCTAACCTAATTTGTTTCTAATTACAAAAACAGGAAGTGCACCTGCCATGTATCAGGCCTCACTGGCCCTGACTAATGCATAGAGTGAAATGGACTTTTGAATGGTTTGTTTCATACTTTTTATTAAAATGGGAGAATGAGTTTAAAGGAAATGTTTGAATGTGTAGCATTTTACACTAATAAAACAAAGTACATTGATTTATCAGTGGGAAAATAAGGCCTTCGCTAAAGGCTGATGATGTTATAGACAGGCCGAAGGATACAAATGAGCTCTGTTCCAATAAATTCTGCTACTTACCTAGATGGCATTTTAGCCAGGCCCAGCTCCAGATATGAGATGAATGGCGGGCCAAGTGACATTCCAGGTGTTTGCGGGGGTATGTGATGGTGGAGGGGGGGTTCTGTTCATGTAAAGACTGTACTGTACATGGGGCCGAGGCTTGTAAATGAGCCTGGCTACAAGCATGGTTGTGAAGACCTTGGTCACGTTTAATGCTGCTTTCCAGTTTCAAAAACCTGTTGAACGAAAGTGTCATTTTCAGAGAAAGCGACACAAAAAACAAAAGCTTGCATTGCTCTCTAGGGAATATTAAAGCCACGGTCGTGATTGGGATCCCAAACAGGTGGTTTTTGCTACAGGCAGGAGCGCTCAAAAAATATAGCGCAGGGTCCCGCATCCCGTGATTTAGCACATAACAAGAATGATGGAGTTACATAAACACTAGGCTTGCTGTGGTACAATACTAAACTGAAAGCATCTGCTCTGCACCATACAGCCAGGGTTGCTAGGTCTGTATGACAAAACTATCCAAAGCCATTCAAAAACAGCCCAAAAGTAGCGCAATGACCATATCCCACATTTCAAAACTCATATTGTCATTTCAATACCTAAAATATTTTACAGTCACTGTTATGCATATTGCTCACAAACACAGCTTGAATGCTTCCTACCAGTGGCCCTCATTCACAAAACTTAAAATCCAGCACAGTTTTATCATAGGTTGAACGCAAAATATTTCAATACGAGAATTTCAGTGAAATGTAATCTATGCAATATTTCAAACCTTTAACCCACGGGGGAAAAATCAACCATGGAAACAGTTTAAAAGTAGCCCAATTCCATGGGGAAAAAATGTAGACTTGACTTGCTGGAGTCAGATTTGACTGATCACGGTTCGAGCGTAAGGATTGACTGGAAGACAGTGTTGGAGGATTTCCTGCTCAACAGATCCTGAGCTCATTGACAAATATCTCATCTAGTAAGAATTGCCCCTTTTACACAGAGTGAAAGTAAACAGCGAGAACTCATTCAAAAGCGATTTCAATACCATGCATACTGATAGAGCAAAAATTATATACAATATTAGAATGTTTGCGGGGGTGGACAAAAAAAAATGTTGGAGTGCACTTTAGTGGAAAACACGTTGCAGGAAGCGGGTGGTAATGGTCAGAAGTACAGTGGGAGCGTGATTAAAAAACAGGCCTGCGCAGGGCTCTAGGCATGACTGATAACAAGCGGTCGAAAATCATCTCTCCTTCCTTCAAAAAACAGTTTGGGGGTATGATTTCAGATCCAGCTGGTGAGGATTTGCCCTGTTTATTTTTTTGAATGTGTGTCTAATTGTTTTTGACACCATCAGAAGCTGTTAATGAACTTGACCTAATTGCCGCAGATGGATGAGGTGGTAGCTGTGTCCTGGTGAGCTGAAGTCACTTTCTTTTGTCCTTCGAAAAAAGAAATCTGTACATATCGTGTTTTGTTAAGTTACTAAAGTGCAGTAATAAAGTTCACTTATAGTTCTAACAAAGTTCATTGGCTGTTACTGTCTGTCATTATATTGCTTCGTAATTCAGCACACTCAGTAACCTCAAAGGAAGTGAAATGAATGAGCTGGCTAAAGAGGATCGCACACCAGACGAGAAGTGCCGCATCACATCGTGCCACGTCTTTAAAATTCAAACACATTATTTTTTATGAGTATATGCACACAGCGGGCACTGTTCGGCGTCTGTCCATGACGCCCAGCTACGTCGTATTGTACTCGTTGTACGAATTGTTCTGGATGCGGCACTGCACTTCTTGTCCAAATTAAACAACAAATTAAATTAAAGGGGTGGTTGAATGCTTTTTTTCTTGGCTTGATTGTGTTTATGGGGTGCAGTGTTACATGTTTCATGCTTCATTAAAAAAAAAAAAAATCTATTGTCATTTGAACGGCCGGTTGACTTCCTGTTTCTATGATACCACTCCCTCAGAAATATGCAATTGGCTCAGATTGGTTAGCTGGCCCAGTGTGTTGTGATTCGTTAACCGAGTACTGTACATTGTCCGGAAATTTCATGCCCATTACCATTATGGGCAATAGCTGCATGTGCTCTGGTGGAATGTAAATAATGGTGTCAATATTGCCGTATCAATTTGAGCCAGAATCAGACCCAGATAGCAATAATGAAAAGGATCAAACAATTTCAGTAATAGCCTTTGTGTGAATCCGGCATTGAGCTTACTTTCGTAAAATGTGCAGCACAGACAGCTACATTAGAATTGTAACTGTCAGGAACAGAATTAAAAATTAATTTTAACCATTGTTCACAAAGTACAGTGCCCGTATGAAGGCCGAACACAGAATACCTGTTAGCGTGGGGAAAATTACACTGTTTTGACAGCATGGCTACAACTCTTCCTCTTCCCTAAATCCATGCAACATGGCCTCGCCCCTTTGTTGCATGTTCCTGGGGGTGGGGTTTATGTAAATTTCTGGGTTTGTGATGTAATGAACACAGGAAGTAGCTCGTTGTAGTCCTTCCAGACGATATCTCTGTTTGCACAGAACTTTCAGCGCCGTAAATTTTGCAGATATTGTTTATGCTCAAACAGCATCAAACATTACACACTAACTAACATTAAAAATGAAATCACAATCAACCACCCCTTTAAACAAAAAAAATAAAAAATAAAAATAAATTAAAGAGGAGGGGCTTGGGAAGAGAACAAAAAAGAAAAATATATGGAGCACCAATTTTGTGATTGGCTGTTATGTGGTGCGTAGTCTCAGCCTCAGACGTCACGCCCACAGACCGTTGGCTAAACATCTGATGCATATGGGACACAAAAGTGGAAAGTCATCCAATCGGTTTGGTTGAATTCTACAGGATTTCTGCGAGACGTGTGTGTCGCGTTCTTTAATGTTTTACCTGGAAACAAAGATACCGTGGCCCCAAACCCCTTCACGAAAGAAGAAAGCCGCCGTGTTTACAACTGTGATGACGAGCACTTATAAGGATCAACTAAACACTGGATTTTCAAAAGTATGTGAAATATTTAAAGTTTGCGGCATAGAATCTTTAAAATACTTTTTGAGAGTTTTACACACCTGTCTGTTATTGTGGCATCATTCCCACGCCCCGAAACGTGACGATGAACGAAACGAACTGTGATTGGTTGTTTGACATGTCGGTCAAACGGACTCATGGGCGGGCCTTGGAAAATGAAAGCTGCCATGAATTCCAGACCTTCAGTCTGAAGGTCTGGCTACGCAAGACTATGTGGTGTGGGGCCAGGGTGGGTCAAGCTTCTGATTGGGTGGGCCTGATTTTAGCCATCATGTATATATGGTCCTAAAATGAAGACTGTTCTGAACAGTAGGTTGCAAAAAACAGCATACTAAAGAGTAAAAATATATATATATAATATATATATATATATATATATATATATATATATATATATATATATATATATATATATATATAGTATATTCAGATATATTAAATAATTAAATATATCTAAAGAGTAAAAACACTAAAGAGTTATGTATATATATGTATGTATATTCAGATATATTAAATAATTAAATATATTTATGCAAACAATAAAACTGTTATTTTAAACTGTAATAAAATTATGTATTTAATTATATATTTTACATACTAATATTTCACACAATATTAACATGAGTGATGTATTGTTTATGGTTATTAAAGTATTACAAATTATTATAAAGCTATTTATGTGGCAGATTTGATACCTACATACAGCATTCCGAATTGCTTATGAGGTTTTGTTTCCATCAGCATGCTGTCTTACAAAGTAGTTAGCAATGTAGGCAGTAAGCAGTGAGGTTAAGTTTTGGAACAGAGACGATGAGGTCTATTGTGCATTAATGTAATTATCACCCACCACAAGAAAGTCCGCAGTGTTGTTCTCATTCAGTCCAATAGCTCAAATGAAGCGTCACAGCTCATGTAGTCTCGGACAACATTACAAATCTGATGTAGCTACACTTTGAAAAAGAGAATAGAAGTGACCTACATCTCACCTGACGACAGAAAGCTTTTTGCCAAGTCTGAGGCAAGAACGTGTGAGCCAAGCTCGCAGGGCTTTGTTTTGAGATGTTACACTGATTGCTAATTAGCACATGACTTCACCAAAGACCAACGAATCATTTAAACAGAGAAACAGACAATGAAAGTCGACGAGCATGAGGATATCATGTTTCAATCAGCATGTTACAATGATATCAATGAAAACAAACTCAGTTAGGGCTGGCGCGGCCATACCGCTGAGGTCATTGTTTTCCATCAGCTTACATGGATCCGTGAATCATAGCTATGGCTCTACATGCACAAGTATTTCTCTGGCATCACCGAATGGATGCTTACAACAATCACAGGGACAGCTAATAGTTCTCACTTTGCATGAAAACAGTAATTCCTCAGCATGCTAAAGTGATATTGATGTATTAGAAGATTATTAATTTGCTCAGCATTTGAAGAACTCATCAGAGACATGCTGTTAATTCCCACTGTGAGGTAATAGAGTGGAATACAGTTTGTTTTCAATGGGACCGGGTTGTGAGGACGTTGCCTGAAGGTTGTGTCTGGCTTTAATTGCTTACCAAGGGCATATCTGAGCACTGAGAGAGAGAGCGAGAGCGAGACACCACTCACATCTATTATCAAAGGCCATGGGAAAAGGGTCGCCAAACAGTCGTGCCTGTCAGGCCTTATCAACAGACAAATCCCCACTGGTGTTAATGGCCAGGCTTTGTCTGCCTTTCATTACATTAACTAACAAGGCAGGAGCTTGTTCCTCTAATGTGTCACTTCCTGTTGCACTCTCCTCTCAGGGCAGGGGGTTAGATGCCCACAGCCAGAAAAAATTCCACACATCAAAGGAAACATTAGCCTGACTCTTTGCTAGCCCTAAGGACTGAAGGGTGTGTGCCAGGGAAACGCTGTGCCTTTCTCCGGAATGCACTGTTCCTGAAAATCTGAGCTTTTGGATACTGTTCCTGCACTAATCCTTAATTAGATTATCCAACGAATAAACTGACATGATATCTTCTTATTCATGCACAAGCACTTTCTAATTCGAAAGGAGACTATTGCTAGCCAACAGTATGGTGTTTTTCTCCACATGTTTGTGCACTCTTGTGCAACTTTCATCTTAGAGCATTAGCACCAACACTGGCCTAATGCGATAGCAAATTTAACAGGGGCTTATGAAGGATTCTTACATTACAAGCAAGAGAGCTATCTAAGCGGAGACAGAAGCCACAAGAGCTGGGGGCTGTAAGGTGGGGGGGGGGCTGTTTGGCAGTCTAGCTGCTCTTAGAAGGAGCAGGTCAAGTTATTGGCGAAGAAAGTGCTGCGTTGCTATGGCGACAGTAGATTTTCTTTCCCAGTGTCCCGGGGTTAGGGCGCCATCATCAGTGTAAATATTGCTTAAAAAGCAGTGCAGTTCAGCCCCTAATCACCCCCCATTTATTTTTGGGCTCTGTAAAATCTGCCTCAGGTTGCACAACAAGAAATCAGGAAATACAGCTGTGAGGACAGCAAAACCGCTGAAGACATGGCCAGAGCACATACATAAGTTCCATTCAGCAGCTCCATTAATAATTTATAGGAACTGACAGGACAGAATCGGAGGGGATGTTTATAATTTTCGAATCGTTAAAAAACCATCAACCAGTTTGTTGTTTATTGGTTCCTATTATATAATCATATTAGTGAGTGAAATAAATTTAATATGACAGGAATGTTGATGAAATTTAGCGATCATGAGATTTCCTTGCAACCTTGATTAAATCTTTACTGTACTGAAGATAAACCTCAGTATTTCTTGTCGGACACATTGCGTGAAGGAGGAGGTGGACAGGGGGCTACAGTATGGAGAGGAAAAATCCTTGGCAAGCACAATTAGCGCATATGGATTTATGCTGCCAAAACGACTTTATTTATGTTTGAATGGCAGTGCTCAGTTCAGGTTGGCACAGACTGTCAAGCCGCACTCGTTGGCTTCTTCCATTCGCCACCATGTCTCCATGGTGCGCCTTCACCTCCTGCTCGGAGTCTGGAAAGCGGGATGAGGCCTGTTAACCCTTGGTCCATGCTCCAATAACCAATCATGAATTAACTTCTGAAATATGAAGCACGGACTCAACAAAGTCGGAGAAGGTATTCGGTCACGACATCACAAGAAGGAAATGCATGAGTCATTTGATAACTTCTCTGGCTCCATTTTTCCCTGCTCTTTCTCGAGTCTGGTCTACTTTGGCCTCCTCTGTGTAGCTTGTTCAGGCGCCTGCCAGGGCGATAAACATAGTCATTCCTGTCATACAGTGCAGGAAGGGTCAAGTAGACACATCTGTTATCGGTTGAAAATAAACTGCATAAGAGCATGTTCCAGTGTTACCCATCCCAGATCATTCCAAATTGGCATTTGATATATATATATAATTTAAACTGGTATACTGTTTTTTTTATACATAGCACCTAAGTTTGCAGCCTTTAAAGGAAGAAAGGGCTTTTTCCTTGGTCTGTTGTCTGTAGTCTGTAGAGGCTCAACTGAAGATCATGACTGCCTGGGATCCTTCAGCACGCTGCAGCTGGTGGAGGGGTGAAGGAGGAGAGAGCGGCCCAGCCCTGGCAGCCTTAGCAGGAACAGATAACAGCTGATACTGGGACTAATTTGGTTATGTGCAGTACCACTGGGTGACGTGAGTTGCGGGCTGGTGGTGCCGTTGATAAAAAGCATGCCAGCAGAGATGAGTCCTCCTTGGGATGCTGGTCGGGTCTTTGTGAAGTGGATGCATGTATATGTCTATTCACAGACAGGGCGCCCATTTATAAACCTATCTCAGGATTGGTCATGGATGTCTCTCTAAACATCAGAAAGACTCACCAGATGTTCAGACGTTTTAAAAGGAGGATTCACAGGGGTCAAAACACTGTTCCTGCACCTAAAATTAAAAATAAACATAAAAAGTGGTCCAAAAATGTTGGCAATTTCTTTATCAATCCAATCATGTAGACTCCAGTCATTTTTGTTGGATCAAGTATTTATCCATTTTTTTATATTTGCTTTTTATAAGCAATATATTTTTGAAGTTAAAAATATTAATTAATATGAAAAGGTAATTGAAATTATATATATATATATATATATATATATATATATATATATAGATATATATATATATATATATATAGATATAGAGATATATATATCATTTAAATAAACTATTATTATAATTAATAAATAATTTTAATAAATATTATAATACATAATTGAAATAATAATGATAATAAGCGCATTTTGTTGCATGTAGTAACATTTATTTATTACATACATTCATTCTTCATAGTTTATATTGTTCTGTTTTCTTCCTCAAATTTTTTATAAATAAATTCAATAAAGCTCTTTCTGATTCTGATCTGATTTTAATTCTATAATTTAATCACTGTGAATTTGTTTCTAATGGGCACGGTCTTTGCATTCAGAGCCAGGAAAAGTATTATGTTAATAAATGATACCGCTGGAAGAGTGAGAGTTTGGAAATATACAGGGATAATAATAACAGCATCTGGACTCTGGACAGTGTTATTACCATTTAAATTAAGGCTCTTGAGCTGAGAGGCTCTCAAGTGAACAATCTTACAGTTAACTAAGCACACATGAAACCACAACGCCTGTTTCTCCCAATATATAGTATATATTACTTCTTTGCATTGTGGATCATTTTTGGTTTACTCCTGATACAGTGGTGCAAAGAGTGCCATGATAAAGATTTATATTTTGGATTATTGTACCATATGTTCACATTGCCTGTTTAACCCACAAAAGAAGACATTATGTAAATACCACGGTTGTCAAGGGTGACAGATTGACATTACCCGACAACAATTCACAACCCCACTCTTACGGCTGAAAGAGGCCAGCATGTCTCGATGTAAATATGCCTAAATAAAAACTGCTCTCGGAGCAGTATTGGAAAAGTCACCCGTCACAGTGACTGGGAAATGTCTGTGTCACATGTGTTATCCAAAGCAGACAGATACACAGAGCAGCAGTCAGGCTGCAGGCTTGGCCAGCACACAACAACAGACATTTCTTACGTTCCCTTCAGTCTGTTTGAGAATACATTGGAAATCAAAGTGCAAGTAAGTCTCAAGTCTCAGATCTTTTCATTAGCGTGAGCCAGTCATGGGTATTCTCTGTCAGGCAGATGAGACTTTAAATTAGCAGTGCAGTGTTGCAGTGCTGATTTTTCAGGCAAATGAACGGGATGGCTGGAAAAGGGGTGAGGAAAGGTTCCTGTTATAACGTCCTCTTCTGATTTGCCCCTGAAAGTTTTGAAGTTTTAGAATTAGCCTGGTAAAGACACGTGGCGTGCACTGGCTAATCTACACACTGATCTCTGCTCGCTCTCTGCAAAGCCAACAGGCAGATCTGACAGCAGCTAACTAGCACCCCCTTTTGAAGTGATCGCATCTGGTCTTAGCTGCTGAGCGTCTGAGCATGGGGAACGAGTCCAAAACATGATGCTTTTTCTCTTGTGATTGTGATCTTTGAAATATCCAGTTATAAAAAGCCAATATATCTGTCATTTAGCATAACATTCAATGCTTTATTTGTTTCCTTGGACATTTTGCCTCTAAATTTTAAAATAACAAGCATGACACTTCCTTTTCTTTCTTTTTGATCCACTCTTCAAGTGGAGGAAGTGAAGCAACTGCATATTTCATCAGCGCACACTTGCACACCAGTTCAGCACATTGTGTGGTCAGATAGCGTCCCCTTGGGAATAGCTCCTTGGCGGATGACCTGTAATTGATCCCTCACAAACACTCATAACCCTTCTCTCTGAGGGTCTGGGATCAGGGTAGGAGCACGGCAGCTATCAGCCCACTCGCCAGGAGCCACTTTAGAGAGAGGCCTGCTTGGATGCGGATGGAGCCGGGGCCCCTGGGCCACCGGAGAGCAGTATTGGAGCATTCAGATAAACAGCTCAGACAGGATCATGGGTGAACCGTAGGGAAAGGACTCGATTCCGTCTCACTTTCTATCCTCTCTCCACTTGCCTGAGCACCGGAGCTCCATACTATAGGGCTCATCTGTGTGTGTGTGTGATTTCACAGAGTTTGGAGCTGCTGTAGGTCAAAGAGGAGACTGGCGGGCCGGGGGTGCAGGCGGGCTGGGCGGCCGTTAAGATGGTCAGGTGCAGCGCCACCAGTGATCATTAGGGTTACAGCTGCTAGGGCCAGATTGTCTGCTGCCTGTGCCGGGCGAGATGTCTCACCCTGGGAAAAAGAGTGAGCATCTGTCTGTCCTTCCCCGTAGACATGAACCTCCTACCAGCCTGTCCAACTCAGCCTGACTGGTAACAAGGTCACCTATCTTTTTTTCTCTTTCTCTCACTATCTATCTCACTTTTTCTCACTGTGTAAATGCTGTTAACCGTTGCTTCACTGCCTAGTTATCAGGTCAGTGATACACAGGAGCTTCAGATCTATTTTGTTGACAGAAATTGTTGTTCTATAAGGAACACAAAATTCATTCAAGTTTTTTTTTTTCATTCAAGTTTATTTGTATAGCGCTTTTCATGATACAAATCGTTGCAAAGCAGCTTTACAGAAAAATAAGTTTCTACTATATATTTAGCAGTAGCTTGTCAGAGGTGACTGTCAAATTGATGTACACATGGCAGAAATGTACAGTAAAATTCAGTTAATGACATAATTAAACAGAAGATGAAAACTATTAACAGCAATGATTATATGCTGCAATCAAAACTGTAGCAAAATTTGGTAGTTTATGTTGTTTCAGGGTTGGCATTATCTGAGGTCCTCTGAGGGATTTGCATCATCTCCTCTCAGGTGTTCAGTGATCTCAGGTCTTTTTAAGGGCTGGATCTAGACTAACGCTTGTGTAATCCTAGTTACCATGGGATGTCAATTCAGTGGCAGAAACAGAGAAAAAATAGAGGCATAATTAGCATAGCTACTGTTTCAACCAAGCAAGAATGATTTGTTTAACCCAGGCTAAGGAATTATAATGTGCATTTGATCAGCTATAACTGCAGTCCAATATTATGAGATGCATTATTTGAATGCTTGGCCAAAAATATCTGTTTTAATCTAGATTTTAAAAAGAGAGAGAGAGAGAGTGTCTGAACCCCGAACATTATCAGGCAGGCATTATCTGAGAGCCAAATGTGAAAAAGCTCTACCTCTTTTAGTAGACTTTGCTATCCTAGGTACTACCAAAAGTCCGGCATTTTGTGACCTTAGGGAGCGTGATGGATTGTAGTGTGGTAGAAGGCTAGTTAGGTATGCAGGAGCTGAACCATTAAGGGCCTTGCAGGTAAGTAATAATATTTTGTAACTGATACGGAACTACTGGAAATTAAAACTGAAAAAAATTACGACGGTCAAGCTATTAAAATTTGTAACTGCAATAATTATTTTCATAATTGCATAATTGTTTTCTAGTTAGAACCTTTGATGAGTTTAGTTCCAAGAAAACTAAGTAATACTCATACAAACTTTTAGCAATGACCTTGCTCATAGCATAGATAATAATATTGTGGAATATTATTACAGTTTTAAATAACTTTCATTTCAATATGTTTTGAAATGTAATTTATTCCTGTGATGGTAAAGCTGAATTTTTAACATCATTATTCCAGTCTTCAGTGTCACAGGATCCTTCAGAAATCTTTCTAATATGAAGGTTTAAAATGAAACTGCAATCAACCTATAACTGCCATATCTGTAACACTGTATCATCAGGTACTTTTCTCCAAATGTTTTGGGAATGTCCAATTGTTGTCAACCTATGGCAGTGCACATTCTGATGGTGAGTGCTAAAAAGAGTGACAAGCAGCATTTTAGATAATCTTTGCGTTTTACATAATCTTTGCGTTGCTTGTCTTGGAGCAGAGCACGTTCAGTCAGCTCTCGAGGAGGCTGACTGTCCACATTGAGTAAGAGTTAGTTGAGTAAATAAGTTGGACAATGCTTCCTGAATTCTAAGCCACTACCTCCACAACAGGGCCTTCAGTTTTTCTGCTCAAAAGCGGAGTGTCGCTCCTCATGCTCCCCTGCAATAACAGCTGGAGCCAGAGTGGGGCTTCCTGTTGAAGTCTTTGAGGCAGAAGATGGATCTAAGGACCGCCATTCTCGCCAAGAAGGCTTCGGCCAAGAAGTCCTGATGGTTGTGGCGCTGGATTTCTGAGGGCAGGCCCCTTTGGGGAAGAGCAGTGTACCTCATCATACAGTGTCTGCCTCTCCTCAGTGCCCTCAGGAGGTCGGTCTGTCAACCCTGCCACCCTCGGTGCTTCTGGGCACAGCAGTCTTCAGCGAGCACAGCTCTCAGTGTCTGCCGGGAAACAAAGCAGCTCTGGGAAACTTGCATCCTCCAATGAGGTTATTAGAGCATTCAATTTACTCAAAAAGTACACCAGGGGTCAGTCTCGAGAGACTGATTCCCTTACTAGACCATCTAGCAGTGTGGAAACATCAGCCAAATGTGTCTTTATGGGTCCTGCTGACTGTAGAAAAATGCTACAGAATCCAATTTGGTTCTCATCCACCTCGAATCTAGGGGGTCATTCCCACTCTGGTGGGCCCCAAGTAGGTTCTGGCAATGGAACAGGAAGTAGACACTCTCCTGAGGAAGGAGGCCATAGAATGTGTTCCTGACATTTTCTTTTGGGGGTGTAGCATATAAATATCGGGTTCTTTCTTTTGGCCCAGCACTCTCACCCCACACTTTCAGATGCTGGCCATGTTTTGCACACCGCAGCACTTTCTCCCAGACCCGAGAGGCCATCATGTGCTTCCTCATACAGATAGCACATCAGTGGTCTCTTAGTGGACTTATTTGCATCTTGAGAGACCTCACATTGTCCACTCTGGTTCTATCTCACACATCCAGCTCTTCTCCCCCAATTGCTCTGCTCCCGGGACTTCTGGAGAGAGTGTGCTGAGGCGCACCTCCATCCTTCACCCCCAACCGGAGTTACGGAAACTGTGTTTGTGGCCCCTGAGAAGGCACAGCTCATAGCTTCCGGTCTATTAACGGAGGTTGTTGAGCCCATACCCCAATCCAAAGCTCCCTTCACGAGGAAACTGTATTCCTTGACGTGGAACCTTCTCACTTCTTGGTGTGGCAACCAACCACTGGACCCAGTCAACTGCCCGGTTGCTAAAGTGCTGGAGTTCCTGCAGGAACTGTTTCTGCAGGGTTAGCCCCCTCCACCCTGAAGGTGTACATGGCAGCCATAGTTGCTTACAACGCCCCTCTGGGTGGTCAGTATTTGGGGAGAAACTCATTGGTTACACTTTTACTCAGAGGCTGAGTCCTGCTTCATGATCTAGAGTCCCTTCCTGGGATCTGGCTGTGGTCTCTGGAAGCCTTCATTTGAACCCCTGGAGACAGTTCCAGAGAAGTTCCTTACATTTAAGAATGTTTTCTTACTGGCCATCTCATCTCAGAGCACTGGACACTCATGTCCACAGAGCTGCCCTGTGGAGCAAGTCTGACCAGTTATTTGTTTGCTTTGGTCTGCCCAAGAGGTCTCCCGGAGACCAAGCAGACCTTAAGTCGGTGGATTGTGGATGCAATATCTTTTGCCTGTGAGTCCTCTGACCTTCCTTCACCTTTGGGGGTCAGAGCGCACTCTACTAGAAATGTAGCGGCCTACAAGTCGTTTCTCTCTGTAGTGTCAAAGCACGACATCTGCAACACTGCCGGCTGGTCCACCCCACTTAAGTTTGTCAGGTTTTTCAACCTCGACATGGAAGGCACTCCTGGCTTCTCTGTTTTCTAGTCCTAGCTGTGTAGTGTTCCACATTAGGCAGGGATTGGTAAGCATGGCAGAGTGGCTATTCTCATTCCCAAAGCGTCCCGACACAGCTTGTGTTCCTGAAGGGGAATGTCTCTAGGTTACATATGTAATCATGGTTCTCCGAGATGCTGCTTCTCGTTGCCATACTTCCTGCATCCCAGTGAGCGCTTCCTTCACTTATCAGAAGCTGATGCTGTTTCCACTGCACATGCTTGTAAGCTTCCTGGTTGCTACATCATCCTGCCCATGACGTCTCAGCATTCCACACGTAGTTTAAAGGTCATGCAAAGGCGTTCCCAAAGCACCCCAACTCAGAGTCTCTTTCCCTCAGGGAGCCATGGTTACATATGTAACCTGAGACGTTTTGAATGGTAGTGTAAATATCCATGAATGAACAAAATTTTTAAAAAAGTAAATTTTAATAAAAATGCTTTTAAAATATTTAGTTAATTGCATGTTGAAAAAATAAAAAAAAATAAGTGACCCCAAAGTTTGAATGGTAGTGTAAATGTCTATGAATGGTGGTGTTTTAATCATGGGTGATATTTTACTTCAATTAATGATTGAACTATTACACTACTTATTACACTATTAAATATACACATTATGCTACCTTAGGTATACTACCTTACATTATACTAACACATTATATTGCCTTTCCTTTTTTAAACACCTTGTCTAGGTTTGATTTCCAAATAAATAACCTGTAAAGTGGGAGTTTGTACATCATTTACTGATAAACAAGTGCAAGGGACATTTATAGAACAAAATGAAACAGTGATGTCAAACAATTTTGATAAAAATGCTTTTTAAATATTTAATTAATTGCATGATTTAATGTTAATTTTAACAGACATAAAAATTAATGACATTGACCTGAACTCACTGTTTCTTTTTAAAAACATTACATCAGAACTTCTCTTTTAATGAAGCTTTTGAAAAGTTACCTGAATATAGAATTTGTGGTTTAAATGTCTTTTGAATTCTGTTTGATAGAGGCAACCAAACAAGCAAAGTTATAACCCTGGAAATGAACAAGCATACCTGTCCACCCGAGAACCCTAAAAAAAGTGCAAGGATTTGCTCCCAATAATACTCTCAGCATATGAATATATCTCTATTGTTGATTATTTTAAGATGAACTCTAGTCATAATCTCTTCTAAGTGCATGAATTGATGGATTTTAATCAATGTGAGTGAGTTCTGCTATGTAAACTGGTATAATGAAAATCACATCACAGCCTCAATAAGCCACAAATAGCATATTGGGAGCTATTAATCTGTCAAATGCAAGATTCTGCAAACATACTGGGGAGCAATTAATCAACATCGTAAAAATATGGTTTTAATTCAAATGATGATTTTAACGGACAGCAGATTAAAGTAGAGGTCAATCCTGCTGGTCTGGTGGCAAGCAGTGAAACATCAGCCCTTAAACAAATGTGAACAGTATGAATTTATGAGGAAACTGCTGTTTATCACCTGGATTTGAATGAGAGCTGTTTGGAGAAATATTTTGGAGAATATAAATTCCTTATGCTTTTATAAACCAGTGACTATGGGCAAAAGGCAATGCAAGATATAGTGAACTCTTCTAGATGTTATTATATGTACACAGACCACATTATACAAGGAGACATAAAGTGAACAAAAGAAAATACTCTGCATTACCTTGTAGTACAGTAAATACCATGATAAATAAATATGCTAAGCAATGGAATGGAATATGTCAATGTACCATAATATTACCATCTGATACCATCACTCTACCTGCTATGTGCTTTTTGTAAAGGAAGGAAAGCGAGTGACAGAGGGAGAGAAAGAGAGTGAACATAAGACCAAACAGGTGTGACTCCAACTTTCTGCCTCACAGGAGAAAATGAAGCGCTGTCAAGGACACTGCACCTGTGCTATTGTCTGCAACAAATGGCTTTTAAGTGCAAATTTCTGCCAGGCTTAAAGGAGGGATGTGGCCTTTGCACTTATATTCCCCATCTGAACTCACACAATCTGCATAATGGGGAGGGAATCAAAATGAGGCTCCACAATGATTCTTCAGTGCTATGAGAGAAACACACGACACATCATCCCATCCTCAAACACTCACTGCCATGCATACTACATCTGTTTCCACACTCTTATTTCAGAAGCATACATTTAATGTTAAATGTTTAATGTTCGCCCAAAAATATACATTTTGTTCTTGTACATTATTCCATATTGTACATTATTCAAATCCAAATGGCAAACATTATATCACCTTACTTTGCAAAATCTCCAAGCTGTTTTTCCATTCATTGATGTTGGATGGTGATTTATACTGTCAGCGTCAATTAAAAGGACAAGCAGCACCTTAGAAGTACCATAAAGATTAGGGTGGACTTAAATTTCAACATAATATAAAAGCAATGTAATTTCTAGTGCAGTTTAGTAGCACTGCAATTAAACTGTCACAGTACATGCTACAAGTCTATTTAAATTGAGAGCTACACTATCAAAAAAAAAAAAAGTAAGCAATGATATACATGTTTCTGGCCAAATAGCAATACACAGGAGAACACATTAGCAGAGATAGTATAATGATGGTAAAACTGTGTGGAAGAAATTGCAATATCCATCATGGCAGCTGTGAGAAAGGAAATCCCGCCTTTTAATTTAAAGAACCGATTGTTGTCAGTTTTCACTGTTTTGAATAGCACATTACCATACTAATCGCATTACTTCAACAGTATGTATTATTTGCAATATGTCAGTTTCTGTACGCATGGAATCCCCAGGTAACACACAAAAATGTGCACTACTGTATCGCACAATGTAACTCTATCTCACAATGCATTGTGCTCGACTTTCACTTCAGTGAAAACTCATGGCATAGGTTGCTGCCATGGTTTGCACATTAAAATTGTTCAAAAGTTTGGGATCAGTAAGATGTTTGTAAGATGTTTTTGAAAGGAGTCTGCATTTATATGATCAAAAATACAGTAATGTGAAATGTTATTACAATTCAAAATAACTGACTTCTATTTTAATGTTTAAAATTGTATTTATTTCTGTGAAGACAAAGCTGAATTTTCAGTAGTCATTACTCCAGTCTTCAGTGTCTCATAATCCTTCAGAAATCGTTTTAATATGCTGATTTGGTGTTCAAGAAACATTAATTTGTGACTTCAGATCTGGCTTAGGTCATTTTCTGATCCAGTGTTGTGTCATTTGTGAGGAAAAATGCATCAGCTGACAGTTGACAACTGTACAAATGGACATATTGCCTGAATAAACAAAGACTGCCATATAAATAAATAGTTGCTTACCACTGATATCAGATTCAGTTCATACTGTAGATGAATAGATAAATGGAAGTGCTGATGCAAACTCCTCTGGCGTAGCTTAGAAAGTTTCACAGAGAAAGGCGGAGAACAAACATAGCTATCTCTGAAATTTGAATGAACGTGATGCCCCAGGATATTTGAAATAATAAGGTTACATCTTTGAGGAGGGACAAGAATGAAAGAGGTTCTACAAATGGCATGCTGTGTTCTCTCTTTAATGTGTTGCTTACTTGTTGCATCAGCCACCACTGTGCAGGTTTGTTTGCAAAACTGTTTTTAAGCAGGATTTGTACCTTGTTGAAATTCTGCTGAATGAAATTATGCATGAGCTCATGTTGTTTGTTTAGTAGTTCAGACAAAAAGCAGATTCAGTCTCAAAAACATGTAACGGTAGTCCAGCCCTTTTATGAATTAGAAATAAGTAGAATTGCCATGTTGTTTTTCAGAACTGAAGTAGCTGTGTACTTATTAAAGCACAAAACTATTTTGTATTTTGTTTCCATGTGATCTGTATTATGCTAAGTTCTTGTAATGCTGAAACTTTTTGGTTGGTCTGGAGAGCAAAAGTTTTTGAGCTTCATTCTGTTTGATACTTATTTAATAATAATAATAATAAAAAAATCTATTCATAAGCAAATCAAAGGGACTTTATTTTCATCAACACACACTTGACTTTATCGGCATCTTGTTGAATGCTGGTGTAAAGTCTGAGTCTGTCTTCACTGTATTGGGTGACTCAGTCCTAGTATGATGCTAATGGTTTTCCTGCAGCGGCCGCATCAGCACCTATGTGCTGCAACCAGACTGCAACAGACAAGATGCAGAGAGCATCACCTGAGCTCACTGGGAATTTTCTTCTTACATACCACCTATGAGTCATTTCTGCCGTTCCTGTGGCTTTCCATAGCAAGCTTACATTGAGAACACCTCATACGTAAATTCTGAGCTAGGGTATACATTTTTTCTCATTGTGTTGAATCACTTGAGATGCCAGGTGGCTGCCAAAAATATCATACACATTATATAGTGTACAGATACATCATTTTGTTATATAACAAAATACCATAGCTTTTTTTACAGTCTTTTTACTATGGATGAACACAACATTACACCACAGGCCACAGCTGAACTGGCAATCAGTTCTCAGCTATACTGAGAATAAACTCATAAAAATCCTAGAAGATACTGTCTAAGCAGTAGTTTCTCTGTAGCAACTGTCACACTGCCTAAGACTGCATTTCTATATAAATTCAGCACTCGAGCATTAGTTAGGCTCATGTGCTTGAACTTTCAAACACTATAAACGTTTTCACACAATAACTTACAGTTGCAAGACAAATAACTACGCAAACCCTGAAGTCTTGTTCTCAGCTAAGGTAGATTATGTGCGGCTGCTGTGTGGAGCGTCTCTTGGGATACTTTGGATGCAGAGTAATAAAACTCTTAGCGTGCTTGTGCCAAGTTGGGACATCTGCTCACCTTATCACAGATAAGTGGGGGTTTGTCCCAGCATCTGTTAGAATTAATCCATTTTGCAAACACAGTTATCCTAATCTCCTAAATATGCCCCTTGCACATCAGCGATGCATAAGTTTTGCTCTTTTTTTTTTTTTACATAGTTTTGTTCTGGTTCATGTTAGCCTGAAAGGCTGAGCATCACTGAAGAGCTGAAGAGACTGAAAAAGTAAGCCGGTGTCCAAAATGGCTTAAGCACACGAAGGCCTCTCAGCGTACCTACAGTACAATCTCCACATGCATATTCATGAGGCGCCCTCTTCCTTTTGTTGCCTGCCTAGTCAGCAGTCACAAAACACATGGTGAGGGTTGGTAGTGCCTTGCCTAGGTAGAGAGGGGCGGTGGATGGAGGCAATGGCAGGAACCGGGACCTGTGAGGGCTGACTGACGTTTCCATCTGTGGCGAAGGCTGGTAATTATCGGGAAGAGGAGCGCCTGCAGCAGCGCGCCATCTGCTAAGGGGGAAACGGCTCAATGAGGTATGATCGGGCTCCGCAGCGCCGCCGTGCCATTGCCTGATTCTGACATGAGGGCCTCGCATCTGCTGCAGACGGGCCGCGGCCATGCCACACACACATATACATCCACAGTCTGGGTGTGAGCATCTGACGAGAAGGAGGAGAGCAGCCAAACGCCTTCTGTGACCCAAAACTCCATCTCCTTTGTACCTCTCAATGCCTACCCGGCCTGTGTGTCACACCACTTAAACACACTGAAGTTACCACACAGCTGTGAATCTCTAATCTCTAACGCTGTTATCAAGTTTACTAGTAAAACTAAAGGGATACTTCAACCAAAAATTAAGACAGCTATCTAATCATGTTCACAATGCAGTTTCAGCTGTATGCAAACAAAGAACTTTACTTTTATACATTTGGCAAAGCTTTTACCCAAAACAACTCTCATTCTTTGCTAGTGTTAGGAAATCAAGTGAATACAACAAGGTCAGTTAACAGAATAAAAGCCAGTTCTTCATTTTTGAGATGTTCATCACCAAAAATTACTGAATGGCTTTAGACCCTGTGTGAAAACGGTCTACACTTTGCCGCATGGGCTGCTGGGTAATAGTCCTGGGTAAAAGTCTGCAACAATATACGACTGATACAATGGGCTGCGGTATTTACCATCATTTGGAGAGTCTACAGTACCTCCCATGCTCGTTGACACTGGTTCAAATCCCACTCAGACCGGTGCGAGTAGAATCAGTCACAGTGGTGCCGTGACTTGGATGGTAGTGAGGTTTAGGGGGTTAGTGAAACGGAAGCCAGCTAGTGAGTGTTTTGCAGGTAAACCTCACAATTCTGGCCTCACGGGGGTGTGCTCTAGGCCCTGACACTCAAGGTTGTAGTCATTAGAGTCCTTGTTAGCGTGGTTAGCTGGTTCGAATCCCACTCAGAGTGTTGCGAGTAGGACTAGTCACATTGTTGCCATGATCTGGATAGAAGTGGGGATCATAGGGTTAATGTAATGGAAGCCAGCTCGTAAGTGTTTTGCAGGTAAACCTTACTACCCTACCCTCACAGGGGGCACTAGCAACTGACGTTAGAGGCTGCAGTCATTAGTGACCTTGTTAGCAAGATTAGCTGGTTCATATCCCACATGGAGTGGTGCAAGTAGGACCAGTTCTGCAGGCTCAGCCAAAGGGCAAATAGTGGCTGCAACAAGGGCACTTGTGACCACTCTAAAATGACAAATAGGAAATCCTGTGGCCTTCTGGACTTCACAAATGCACATAAGCAAAGGTCATGAGTCAACTTGAGTCCACATGGAGCCATTTCTTCCTTAGAAGACCTGAAATACAGAGCACAAGTCATATAGACCAGTGTTTCCCAACTATATATTCCTGGATGAACAGGCAGTGTACAATTTGGATGTCTCCATTATCTGACCTAACCATGTCAGGTCCTGGAGTCTCTACTAACGAGCTGAGTTGAATCAGTTGTGTTTGATAAGGAAGAGTTCAAAAAGGTGTACTATTAATGTGCCTTTATGAAGCTTTACACTGCTATTCACTTCAATTATGTGGAAAATAGCAATCTGGTCATTCTTTTAGCTAACTCCTTTTGTGTTCAAAAGAAGAAAGTGAAATGAGTTTTAACCCACATGAGAGTATATGATGACAAAATTTATAAATTTTTTAAGTGAACTATCACTTTATAGTCTGATACCTGCAAGGAAATGGTTATGGATAAGCAGAAGAGTAAAGAGGTAAATTTGATGATGTATGTAATACAGTGCAGATGTAAGCAAGTGGCTCTATATCTATTTCATCTGTGGAGCACAGCATTGTGGGGCTCATGGATGCTGGTGATGTAGCTTCACAACACTTCTCCACCTGGCAGGTGCAAACTCCCCCCTTCTCTGTCAGACTCTGATCACTGTCCCCACACTGCCTGCAGACACACTAACATCCCCATTAACAATGAGCATGCTGTACCGGCTTCCTCAGGGGGCTGCAAACCCATGATGAGGATCCATGATGTCCCAATGCTATTATCTATAAAGACAGCTGCATGTGTGCGTAAACCCCAGCATTTTCTATGATTTGCATAACACAGTATTTATAGGCTTTCTGTGTTAAAATACAATTGATTGCAGAGAAACTGTAAGTTATTTGTATGTTAATTTCTATGTTTTGGTACCATCCAAACATTGCTTTGATTGTTTGATCATCCAAATGCAGCATCATTGTCGCAACCAATGGTGTAAGTAAATGGGGTTATATGTTTGAGGACCAATGGTAGACAGGGGGATTGTTGGGGAATTTCATAAAAATAATTTGACAGTTGAATTTAATGACACTACAGGCACATAAATTACACACTCCAGCTTGAAAAAAATGCATTTTCTCATTACTTTAACCATATTGTACAACATTTATATGTCTTTCCTGTAGGTTATGCATATCAAAGTTCAGCTTCAAGTCACATAATTTTCAAATAATAATTTTCTTAATCTGTGTTTTTGTCTCACTTTTCAGCAAAAATATCTAAACATCATTCTAAAAGGTCTTGTTTTAAATATGAAGCAAAATTTAAATCTGAAAAAAGTACATTCATGTATAAAAGCTAAAAATATATATATTAAAAGAGTGCCAGTTGGGTAAGAAAAAGAAGCTTCAAATATTTTATCTTATTAGTTTCTCAAAAAAAGAAAAAGAAAAACAGATTTTTTGCAGTACACAAGCATATCAGAGAAATTTAAAAATACTTCACCTAACCTCAAAATATGACAAACTGCATGTTTCTCTGACAACGTGATTCATGTCAAATGCACGGCACTTTTCAGAAGCATGTCTCTCTTTTTTCAGTTTTATTGTCTTTTTAAAATCCAACTTTTTCTAAACTTACACCATCTCTTTTTTTCTTTCTCTCAGGCTGCTACTTCCCTCTGAAATCTCTCAATATTGCAGGAGCTCTTTTCACCTTTGTGGGTCTGTTTTCATGTTGCACTTTAGTACTTCTGGTCCCATCTGTGGCTGAATAAACGAGGAGGAAATGACTTAACTCCCTATCACAGGAATTTGTCAGACTGTTCGGACAGATTGGTAGAATACAAAATACAGTGGGGAGCTCTGATGTAGCAATAAAGCACTCCCCTTTGCCTCCCCCCGCCACCACGCACATGTGCACGTCAAAGTCAGTAACATCATATACCGAGAGACAGGAAGCTAACCACCAAATTGACAGGATTTCTGTCCTGGTGCAGCTTTGAATTCGTTTCCCCTCGTTTTTGTCATTGGGAGAAAAGGCAAGTTTTGCTTCTGATCAATGCTGAGAGCTTTTTTTTGTGCATGTCTATACTTCAAAGTGGAGAGAGAAAGAGACAAAACACGCAGTGCAGTGAGCAATAAAAAACTATCACTGAAAAACTATTTCCACGTGTAACATTATTTCATAATTAACGTCTAAAACATTTGCTTACAAGAAAAAATTGGAAATGTGACTTTTCTCTTTTTGTTGGAGTGGCTTTTTAGATGTTGCCAGCACTTAGGAGAAATTCACGGCAGCATCAACAGCGGCCGTCTCCCCATTCAAAAGCATTAACTCTGTGCCATGTGTCTAACAAACAGAGGCCATTCTACAGCCCTTAATGACAAGGCAGGCGCTCCTCTTGCCTCCCTCTCCGCTGTTCAAATTGCTCTCCAAATGAAGTACAGCTGTGCCGACCAGGTGCTGCCATCCCTTTCAGAGAACAGGAAATTATCAAATCCCCAAATTCCTCAAACACAGCAAATGCCGGCTGCCTCTTCGTGTCTGTGGGCTCTTATTTGCGGTGGGTAGTGCGCCTCATGTTGCCATGCGTTCACTACACATAGATTACTGCAGATCTTATTGTGAGTTCTTTTGGTTAAGATTAGGGAGTCTTTCCTTGGAAGCCATAGATCAACCTTTTTCGACATGCCATTGTTTCATTTTTCTTGTTCATAAATCTTGTTAATTACTATTTAGTTTATTTTTTGCTTACGCTATTTGTAGTGATAACTGTGAGTGGGTTTCTACTTTAAATGATGTGATTTTGAGCATCACTGTCATTGTACTCTGCATGTTAAAAGTTGATTATCTTTATTCATTATTATATTGTTTTTTCTTCAGAGGTTCTCATTTGAAAACACCGCTCATAGTAGCATATCCATACTCACACATAGTATTATTTTGAGAGCCCAAAGCAGCAAAAAATAAATAAATAAATAAAATTCCAGACCAAAGTACAACACCGTATGACCACATGGATTCCCATACAGCTTATAACTAGATAAAACTATATAAAACTATATAACAATATATATTTGTGTTATTTAGGAAAACGAATACATCTAATATTAAACTTTGACTTTTAGTGCTTATGTGCCAATGATGACCTTAAAGGGACTTTACCCCGAAATGAAAATTTTGTCATTAATCACCCGTAAAAGCTTCGTTCATCTTCGGAACACAATTTAAGATATTTTGGATGAAAACCGGGAGGCCTGTGACTGTCCCATAGACTGCCAAGTAAATAACAGTGTCAAGACCCATAAAAGGTATGAAAGTCGTCATCAGAATACTCCATCTGCCATCAGACGTGCAATCTGGGTTATATGAAGTGACGGGAACACTTTTTGTAAGCGAAGAACAAAAATAACGACTTTATTCAATATTTCCTTTGTCAACAGTCTCCTCTGTGTCCCTCCATTTCACCGTATGCTGCTTATGCTCTTCTGTGTAACCCGCGCCACAAGGATGTGCTGTTTTCTTTCAAATCAAAGCTAAATACACGTAGAAACAACACATCCGTGTGGCGCGGCTGATACAGAAGAGCATACGCAGCATATGGTGATATGGAAAGACACAGAGGAGACCATTGACAAAGGAATTATTAAAAAAATATTTCTTTATTATTTATTATTATTTCTTTATTGTTGGTTTGTTTGTTTGTCTTAATAACATCACACTTAATATTTTTCTCACGTAGTATAAATGGGTTTACATTAAAATGTATAACTTCCTTTATATATTCACATATAAGCTATCATGTAACGGTCCTTGGCATCAAAAATAAAATCTGAAAATCCCTGTTCTAGAACAGTGTGTCAGATTGTACATTGATTGAATATGAAAAGAAAGTACTTTAGCTGTCAAATCTACACAGTAGTCAATGTGGCACTGATAATTTTCATACACACTACAGTAGACTAACTATTATAAAGTGTATTTTGATTACTTCACTCAAAATCTGCATATGTTACAGGGTTTTTTTTATTTTTTATTATTCCATTATCTTATGTTTTACCAGTAGGACCAGCTTTTTCAAGTGTGTTCTGCACTTTTCACTACACTTGTGCTTGAAATATAGAGAGCAAACATCACTACCCCCTTTTCATCCATCTGATTTGTATGCTCAGCTGTTCCAAAGGTAGAAAAGTGCATGGCCTTGTGCGTAAGAGAAGTACAGCTGTCAGTGTCTCCATTAAAGTCCTTATTCATAATACACAAAGCATTTCCACAACCCCGGCTTCATATGTGTACCCCCAGCTGGTCTCCCACCCCAGGCAAATCCCATTCAGGCATTGCTCCAGCCAGATGTGCACCGCACATCATGGCCTCTAGGTCAACACATGTTAAAGGTATACAGAGAGACCATCATATGCAATAGAAAAAATGAAAATCAGCCAACAATGAGGTTATTGAAGAAGCGAGTCAAGTGCAGGGATCTTTAAAGGTTCTTTCAAGTTTCTTTAAGATGCTGGTCTGTGTAAAACAATCAATGACTTGATGCTTTTTTTTGTCAGACACTCTAGTAATTTATTTTTTAAATATGTATATATTAATGATGTAATTCATACATGCAATGGCGCAAATTATGAATAATTTTTTCATTTGTCAATGTTTTTCAATTGTCAGGGTGACACAACTGTCGTGATATTGTAGTGAAAAAAAACACTTATTAAAAGAATGGAATTTTTTTAAACAATAATAATTGTTATTTTAATTTTAAAATCTATAATATTTTAATATGTAGGTCACACCACGACTTGCCAGTTATATATGTATAAAAAAAAACTGGCAAGTCGTGGTGCGACCTACATACAAACACAAGGTAAACTAATATATATGATGCAATTACTATAATAATAATGTGTATATATATATATATATATATATATATATATATATATATATATATATATATATATATATATATATATATATATATATATATATATTAGCTTATCTTTACCATGGACAGAATCTTGTCTCTCACCCAAAAGCATATCTTGCATTTCCTCCACACTAAGAACTGGGCTCATGCACATGTTTTCTCCTCATGTTTTCTTCTTTGGCATTTATATGCCTCTCTGGCACTCATGCCAGGGTCAGGCAGTCCAGGTGGATGCCTGACTGATCAAGCCTTTTAACAGCCAGGCTTACTGGGATCACAAGATGTGCCCATGCTGGCTTTTATGTCCCCTTGTGCAGTTGAGGACGACCTGAATTGGAGATGAGCGAACCCCTGCTGAAACCAGATAACCTCAGATGGGCAGTCTCATTCGAAGACTTGGCCTGCGCTGTGCCTCTGAAAAAGAATGCAAACTCTTTGAAATGCAGAGCTCCATAAAGAATTGAGAAGTAGGAGAAGAATCAAAGGATTACGATTGGAAAGCATAGATCGAAAGTGATTCCTGAATTAAAGATGAGGAGGAAATGTGTCAGGTTCTAAATGCCAGATGAGAAAGAGGAAATCAATATGATTTCACACAAACAGAGACCATAATTCCTCTGGATGTAATGTTAGATTTATGAGCGACAGTGTATGATGCATGTAGAATCTGATATGGAGAATCTTGCATTTAAATTTGTTCAGCTGGTACACGAGTAATCAAACTTTCAGAAAAGCATCTTGCTTATCGGAAGTCTGTCTCTCTTCTCTTTCATCCCAGCCAGAAGAGGACAGACAATGGCAGCAGTCCTTGTGAGATAAATAAAGGGGGGGATATTGTAATGCGGTGCCGACAAAGTGTTCTGGTGATGGTGGCAGCTGATGGCTATTATGTCCAGGTGGCCAGGGTTGCGCCGGGGCTCACAGAAAGCCTCCCAGCTGCTGGGATTCTTTGCATGTCAATTAGGGGAAAAGGAAATGTGTGTTTGCAGGTTTCACAAGGACACACGGCACTCCATGTGTCACATTTGGCAAAAATGCACAAAATCGCCACTGTCCCCTAACTATAGAAGTAACATAAGGTGCAGCAAGTGATGATTTTTTTTTTGAATGGTCCTCAGAAAGTATAACTATTTCCTGATGGATCACAGAATTAGTGAATAAGCTGGCTGCAGTCAGATTGTTTGTTTAGCTAATCAGATGAATTTGATGTATTTTCAGCCTGTCAATCATTTAGCATGTTTGCAGGATAGCTCATATATGCGAAGCAGGATGTTTAATGCCATAAGCAGCTTTCATAAGCAGGTGTCAGTTATCAGTTGGCCATGCTGAGAAGATGTGCCACTGCTCTCTTGCTCCAACTTTGGTTTCTTTGCAGGGTGGAATAAAAAAATAATAAAAAAAAAGTCCAATTCAGTTGCCAGACCTGGTGGAAGTTGCGGAATAGCTAACGTCACTACAACACTTTTAAGTTCATCAAGGTCCTTATGAGCATGTGTTAGTTTCTATGTCATAGCAAAATACCTGAAATTACCTGTACACTGCCGAGTTGGACAATTCAGTTATAACTGGCCCTTCACTAAGCACCGCACTCCTTGGTTACTGTTGCTGACTTTTACAGGATATCCTATAGGGATCAGCTGTAGATTTTTGTGAATAGCGTTGTAAAAATTGGAGAGTATTCTTAATGGGGCTTAAATTAAATGTGACATTGCAAAGAATTTTATTTTTATAACTCACTGTTATTCTTTAACAAAATAATTATACGCAGTAACAGGATTTAAAAACTACAACGACTGTAAATGAGCCAAACAAAAAGTGAGAAGCCTCATTTTAAAGCAATTATACGTGTTAATCATGTAAAAGAGCTGTTCCTAGCATTTCTACAACACCTAATTCATTACAAAAATTAACAATTTTTGCATCATTTCTATCAAATTTAGCTTACAAAATACAAATCCTCCATGGAATTGCATTAGAAAAGAGCAAAAGATATTGAGATGAGAAAATGGTGAAACTGCACCAGTTGTTAAAGTAGGATTAGTCTTGACTGTGTTTAAGCCTGAGCTTAGCGAAGGTTCAATTAGGCTACTGTTCTAAAGATGACCAAAATTGCCTTTGATGATAAAGAAAAGAGGTCAATCCTGTGTCTCTTACAGTAGGTTTAGGGGTGGAGATGGGTGGGTTTAGGGATCAGGGGGTGGAGACGGGTAGGATTAGGTATATGTAAGGTGAGAGGAGTTGGATTTGGATCCAACCACACCCCCTGGATCTTGTGTTCTGCAGTGAGAACCATCTCATTACAAAATCACAGTTGTGATATATAATGTTGTGGTTATGAGAAAACAAAGTCTAAATTGTGAGATACAAAGTCACAATTATGAGAAACAAAGACCTTTCAACAGATGACTGACAGCCCAAATAGCCAATCAAATCACTTTGCTGAGAAGCCTTGTTGCTGTCTGCCATTTTGTCAGTCAAGCTTTAAAGCTTACTGGACATTTGGGCACATAGAAACCTCGTTTTGTTTGACAAATTCCTTTAACTAAGGTAACAAGGTGTTTGGCACATGTACTGTAATTAAGATACTAGGCATCCATAATGGATAGTTAATGGAGTTCTCTTTGCTCTGTTCCAAAAATCAGAGAGTAATCTCAAAAAATGCAGGCTTTGAATCAGACTTGTTGGTCTTTATGACACTGGCCTTCATTTATTATAAACTTCCTTGATCGTTTTCTTTAATACATAAATAGAATAAATTTTCCCACAAACAGAAACAGACCCACAAACACAAACAATTTATAAACCAACACATGAAGTAAATTTAATGCAGTCTACTCTGGACACACTGCATTTGTAAAATGTATGTGGATAAAATTTAATTTCTTTCTTTACTGCACTGTAGATTCAAGCACAGGCAATGGTGGGAAAATTGCACTTAACCCTGGTTGCATTCTTGCGGCATCGCATACAGGGCAAGTTTTTATTCATCCTTGGATATCTGGTAAAGGTCGAAGTTATGCACGGGTGTTAGCCATTACCCTGCTACGCCTGCCATTTTAATAGCATGTGCTGGGGTCAGAGGGCAGTAAGCAGGATTCAGTTTTCATACCCCGTATCGCACAGCCGGGTCTGTCCATGTCTGTACATGAGCTGCTCTTCGTATTCAGCCATGACAGGCCTGGTGTAATTGGCTCAGGGAGGTGAATCCATAATTGTGTGAGTGGCACGTTCCTCGCTACATTTTGACATCAAAGGTGAGGGAGAGGGTGCGTGTCACAAGTTGCCATAAGGAGTAACCTTGTTAGAGGCCACAGCCACACTAGCGAGGTGTTTCTATTTTTGCCTTCAAATTGCGTAGCACTATAAAACAAGAATATTTTGAGGACTTCTGGCTGCATCTGTTAAATTTGTTGTATGAAAACACAAGCTGTTGACACAGGCATCGAGCGGGTAGTTTCGCATATAGAAAAGCCCACACAGAGAGTGTATAGTTCCATATGGCGAAGCTGGACTTGTCTTTCTCCTGGCCGAGACATTTGAAAAGAAACGCGTCATTCTTCAGAAATTCAGTCTCCACTGCAACACACAGATGGTTATTATGGACCTCCACATAAATTGATTATGTTGGAAATTAACTGTTGCTGTCAAAGGCAGCCGCCAAACCTGTCCCAGTGTGTCCCTCTGCCCGCTGATGCATAGGATCCAGCTGATGAACCAGATGTTGCATCAAGCTCTTCATTTTAAGGTCAACGCAGACGTGCTATGGCGGTCCTTACTCCTCATCTTGCTTTGTTTGGTAGGCTTGTTAGCCTTGTGTATATGTCAGAGATGGGTAACGTTTCAATGCAAAAGTTTTGAGATTGCAGAGCCGTCTGATGTCTATTCTAGCAGATGCGAAACTATAGTGAATATTAGAGTATGCAATATTAGAGTATACATCATCCTATCTCTGTCTGTCATTAATTGCTCTTGATATCACAGAGACAGTTGTCATGCCTACACATTTGGAATGCACTTATGCCATATGAAATCCAAAGCAATTAATCAGAAGCTTTTTTTTTTTAATAAGGTCATGAAAAGCATTTGTGAAACTATTTTAGAATTTTTCATTATTTAAACTTATAACCTACAAAAATTTTGACAAAAACCAAAATCACAACATCATTTTATTGTAGAGTAACCTCCTTTATGTGTAAATATCACCTAGAACATTATGATTCTCAGTTTCATGAAGTCTTTTAAGTTGGGTTAGCATGCTGTTTTGATACTGGTCTAGTTTGTCAACCAGCTAGCTAGCCTATATATACCAGCAAATAATTCTGGTCAATCAGCATAATCTTATTGCTAATTAAGCTACTCAAGAAATTTGCTGAGGACATCAGCATACTAGCGTCTCATGCTAGGAAACAGCATCCAGCACATCCTAATGATTAGCAATGCTGGTCTTTTAACAGAAAGAAGGCACTATTTAGCCGCCAGTATTGACTTCTTAAAAGAAACAATAAGCAATGTTGATAGCGTCACAGTGTATAACTTATCAATAGTTTTCTTACATTAAAGCCCAAAATATTCTTTGGTGTCCGTGTACTGTCCACATGACATAATTTTCATCATCAGGAGTGTCCGTGTATCTCTGTGCAAGCGCAAGGTGAATTTTGAGACAGAACGAGTCCATTATTTGGTACTGCGTGTGTCGAACTCATCTAGTACACATTTAGTGTACATTAAAAGCCGGGCAGACATGATTGTGTGCGAGACAGAGCAAACCACGGAAAAAGAAACACCTGGGCCTTAAGCTGAAACAGGAGAAAGCATTTAACATCGAAAAAATGCAAGATCACACAGCAGCTTTAAAATGCAAGGTCTTTGCAGTTCACCGATCTATTCATAACTCAGTGGAGGAAAACACCTTTAAAACTCTGAGTCTGTCATGTAAAGAAAACCTTTCTCTTCCTCACACCTCAGATATCACAGCAAAACAGCCATCTGCAGAACGCATTCCAGCCTTTTAGTGAGCATGCCTTTATCTCTGATTGGGGAGTGCAGGCTACACTTGCCACGTCTGGCAAAAGATGGAGTCCGGGTGCATGAATATGGATGCTGTCAGGTGTAAAAGAGTGGGGCTCTGTGATGCAGTGCCGTCTGTGACACATCCTCTGCTCAGCTCCCTGCTCCAATCACACCCCAGATGTACCAGGACTGCTGCTGCTGTCACTCAATCTGCGGCCCATGGTGTCTGCCAGCAGCAGGAACCTCGGTCCATACCGCTCAGCTCTGACAGAATAAGGCACAAAAGAGCTGTCCTCAGTTTGGGTTTCCAAGAGCTGCAGGGGTCCCCTTTTAAATGAATTAGTGGAGGATGTTGATAAAATTAAGCTTCAGTCAGTATGAAAAAAAAAAAACATTCAGTGTTTCAGAGGATACAATACCAGTTAAATGGAGGATCATGTTACAGAAAATGATATGAAGATATGTATGAATAATGTACATATGAATAAAGTATAGAAGTTTATGGCAAAAAGTAAAGAAAATGGTAAGGTAGAAGGTAGCTGCAACATTATTTATCATAATTTCCCTTTTGTTGCTCATAATTGCAACTAATCTAATTTAAACCCAATTATGATCTTATATCTGACAATGTGCTTTAAATCTCGCAATATGATTGTGACTTTATTTAATCACATTCCCAATTTAACATGACTTTGCTTCCTTGTTAACCATGACGTTGTATCTCATAATTGTAACTTTGTTTAATCACATTTGCGTTTTTGTATCTCTCAACTGTGATTTTATATCCTAATGTGACATTGTTTCTTGTAATTACGATTATATATCTCAAAATTGAGACACTGTATTTTTTATAATCACAACTTTATATTTCACAATTGTGACTTGGTCACATTTGCAATTTACCTCCCACATTTGCGACTTTGACAAAGTTATTGCAGTTGTAAAAAACAAAGCCACAAATCTAAGACATGAAGCCATAATGTGATGTATAAAGTCACATTGTAAAATAGAAAGTTGCAAGAAAATTTTGACAAAGTTTATTCAATTGTAAGAAAAAACTGTTGCAATATTATATCTCACAACTGCGATATCATATCTCACACTGTGACTACATCTTGCACTTGTGACTTTGTTGCTCATAACTGTGACTCTTCAAGTGGGACTTTATTTCTTATTTTAAACTTTATTTCACAACAAATTAATTAATTTTTACCCTGAAGTGGATATGGGCTTCAATACCAACAGTCACCAAGACATATATTAAATGTACACTTTGCTTATATTACCAACCCATTAACATCCAAACAACCCTGATGTGACTCTTGCAACAAAAACTATATGAAATTTTCAAGTTTTTTCACTTTTGTGCAAAGGAATCTCAAAAGATCTGCTTTGTGCACAAGTAAAAAAAATAAAATAAAAATAAAAATCATTCTACATCTGCAAAAGTCACCTTATCATGACATTTATTATTTATGAAAATTTCTCTATTTGGAGTTTTTGTCTACCTTACATCCTTGAAAAAATAAACTTTATTTCATATTTTATACTTTATTTTATAATGTTTACTTTGAGGTGGAAATAAGCTTTGATACCAAAGCCACCAAGACACATAGCCTATCAAAGGTACACTTTTATTTTTTTTACCGCCAAGCCATTAACATTTAAACGCCTCTGCTTTGACTCTTTTCATCAAATCCAATTTATGAATTCAAGTTCTTTCATTTTTGCTTAGAGAGATCTCAAAAAATTCCTTTCTTATTTGTTTGCAAGTAATAATAATTTGACTCCACATTCACCTTATCATGACCTTGATTACTTGTAGTCTTATGAAAGCAACTTCTCTGCTTGAAGTTGTTGGGTTTTTTTTTTTTTTTTTTTTTTTTTCTCCAGTTCTGGAATAAGTTAAGCATCTAATTTATGTCTTTCTCGAAAGCCATTTTAACACAGTTTACAGAAGTTGATCTCACACATAATACCTGTTTTTTTTCCCACATTGCTTTGTGAATCACGGCCGAGGATACGGACATCTATTTATCGTGTGCATAAAAAGATTAGAAAAGAAGTTTTCTTTTCTTTTTTTTAATGTGATGTTAATGGGATGCGACAAAATATGAAACATAAGTAGATGATGCTCTGCAAACCCAGATGGGGCCATTTATCCTCTTTAAAATATATGAGAAATTAAACATGCTTGTAGGGGAAAGAAATGTGCTTATCTCATTTTACAAAGCACTCCTGTAGAATATCTGCTAGTATCCAGACGAATGGAAACAGAAGTGAAACAATGTCGAGATTTTGGAGCAATGTGGACTCATTGTTGCCTGAGTTAGATTAAAAATGAGAGGGGGATGAGAACCAGTGAGGGGGAGGGGGGTGTGCGTATTTTTCCATGATTCATGCCCTGCTGTAAAAGGCAAAACTCTCAATTCCAGTATATCAGAACCAAACAACTTGGCTGATAGAAGCTGTGAGGTGGAAAATAGCGAAATGAAATTTTCTGTGCTTAAACGGCGAGAAAGGAGGAAAAAATAGAAGAGGGGATATTCTCCAATCACTGCGCCACCATCCCTCTTTGTCCTGAGAGGCCTGTTTGCCATTCTGCACGATTAACAATATTATCTGTACCTGCCCGCGTCTGCCGGCAGGCTGCATGCCATTGTGTTCTCGTCAGGGGTGAGCGCCTCGGGCCTGGTGTGACACTGATGCTGCCCCGTCAGGTGCCACAGGGTTGGCTTCTCCCAGGTGGGACCGCGCTGGCATTGTGACCAGTTCCTCATGGGGAGGGGGTGTAGAGACCCCCGGCAGGAGAAAGTCAGGGGCAGCAACTCCTCCAGCACCTGCCCAAAAAAGGTGTATTTGTTTGGGCAGTAGTCCCAAAGGGTGTAGCATTTGTACAGTGTGTACAGAGCTCCATCTGGCTCTTCTGTCTGGAACAGAAAAGTGTGCAATAAGCCACTCCCAGTTTATTAAGCATTCGGTTTACTTTATAGATATCTTTTCTAGATAGGGCTGCTGTGCATTTTCTGGCAGTCAGGCAGGTTTATCAATATGCCAGAAAAAAATAAATAAAAAAAACTGAGCCGTTGTAATCGGTAATGATTGGCCCTTTTGAAAAACACTGCTTTACACTGTATAATAAAAAGGAAGAGTTGTAGTTATTTGGTCTGATTAACAAAGCCATCCATAAAATAAACAAGCCATACAATTTAATGAAATAACACATTATTCAACCGCCTATTTAACAGTAATAGAAATATCTATAAAGTATTATTAAATTGCATTTAATAATAAGGTTGCACTTTCAATGTAACATTTCCACTTGGTTTGTAAAAGCTGTTTTTATGCACGTTTGGGCAGATTTTTGTTGTTGTTGTATTTACACATTTTTTTGGCCAGCAGGCGTCATAAGCTTGTGGTGTTTCAAGCCCTTCAAAACAGAGAATAATTTTGTGAAACACTTGGTTCAACGGATTTAAAATCTCGAAAAGCTTTGTTTCACCCATCATTAGTAATCTGTAAAGATAGTCCACTGAAGGCGAGCGAAGTGAGAACCCAAGTGCAGTTTATTTACAGAGTGATCCAAAACATCCAAACAAGAAACGAAGACTTGACTAGATGAGGCATGAATCAGACTTGACAGAAACAGACTAGACTCACCAACAGCAAGTTACAACACTTATACACGACAGGGAACAAGGCAATAACATGACTACTTATAACAGACAATGAGGGTCACATGACATGAACAAACAGAACTGATAATCACATGACAAGACAATAAACCAATCAGAACATAACACAATGAACAAGAGGAACCAATAGCATGAAGACAAGAGGGAAAGGGAAGCATGCCACAAACAATCAAACAATAACAAAATAAAAGACATGAAAACATGAACATGACAAAACCCAAACCTGAAACAAAACCCACATTGCACCCCCCCCACCCCCAAAGGGTGCCTCCAGATGCCCAAACAACAAAACCCAAAAAGTTCAGGAGGGTGGTGGAGTGGAGGTGGAACAGGGGGAGGGATGGAGGACCAGGCTCGTGAATAAGAGGCAGGTTCAGATGACAATGGAACAGAGGGGGACCTGGGCCGTGTAGCAGAGACAGACAATGCAATAGAGGGGGACCGGAGCCATGGCGGAGCAGGCCTAGCGGGGTGGCTAGGTGGAGCAGGCAGAGCAGGAAGCCATGGTGGAGCAGAGACATGGACAGACCACTTGGTCGTGACAGGACAGACAGTGAGTTCATGAGGGGCCTCCGTGGTCGTGACAGGACAGGCAGTGAGTTTGTGCATGGCCTTTTTGGCCATGGCAGGACAGGCAAATAGTTTGTAGACGGCCTCCTCTGGAGATTCTGCAGTGGACACCGCTGCCTCTGGGGGCACTGGAGTGAATTCACGGTCGGGAGCAGACTCGTGGACAGAAGACATCTCAGGAGCGAAGTGTGCAGCCCACATGCTCCAAATGGCGACTGCCATTACTGTAAGAATTGAGGTCATGGGAACAGTCTCTGTGGCAGCCATGACATGGCGAGACTCAGGCGTGGCTGCCATCTTGTGTGAAGGCTCTGGCTTGACTGGCATGACGTAAGCAGACTCTGGAATGGCGGCCATGTTGTGACGAGACGAGACTCTGGAATAGCGGCCATGTTGTGACGAGACGAGACGAGACTCTGGAATGGCGGCCATGTCGTGACGAGACTCTAGAAGGGCGGCCATTTTGTAGAGAGACTCTTGTGTGGCAGCCATCTTACAACGGAGTTCTTCAATGGCGGCCATGTTGAGAAGAATCTCGAGTGACCGGCATGATGTGGGCAGGCTCTGGCTTGGAAGACGTGATGTGAAGAGGACTTGGCGTAGCAGGCATGACGGGAGCAAACCCTGGGGTAGCAGACATGATGCTAGAGGACTCTGGCTTGGCAGACATGATGTGATCAGGCTTTGACTTGGTAGACATGATGAGTAAACTGTGACTTAACCTGCATGTTGGGAGCAGGTCCTGGAGTAGCGGGCATGACGTGAGCAGGCTGTGGCTTGGCAGACGTGATGTGAGTTGACCTTGGCTTGGCAGGCATGATGTGAGCAGACTTTGAGGAAGTGTTGTGTTCCTCCTCCACGACACCCACAGTAAAAGTAGATCCACTCATGCTTAAAGCAAAGACTATACTGTTCCAGTGACCAATGAATCTTCCCCCCAGGCAACTGAGAACGAATGGGTTCATTTAAACCCACTCGAAAAATGTCCTTAAGGGCCACATCATTAAAAGCCACCAAATGGCACAATCCACAAAAGTCCTGGACATAATCCTGATTACCTTGACGAAGGTGGAGGAGACGAACAACTGCTGGGTTCATATTTGTGGGTCATGTATTCTGTAAAGATAGTCCACTGAAGGTGAGCGTAGTGAGAACCCAAATGCAGTTTATTTACAGAGTGATCCAAAACATCCAAACAAGAGACTTGACTTGACTTGACTTGACTTGACTTGACTTGACTTGACTTGACTTGACTTGACTTGACTTGACTTGACTTGACTTGACTTGACTTGACTTGACTTGAGTCACCAACAGCAGGTTACAACATTAATACACGGGGAACAAGGCAATAACGTGGACTACTTTTAACAGACAATGAGGGTCACATGACAAGACAATAAACCAATCAGAACATGACAATGAACAAGAGGAACCAATAGCATGAAGACAAGAGGGCAAGGGAAGCATGACACAAACAGCAATCAAACAATAACAAAATAAAAGACATGAAACCATGAACATGACAAAACCCAAACATGAAACAAAACCCACATTACATAATCGTGCTTCTGATGAGGAACTAATGTCTGGTTTCAAATTTCAACATCAAATTTCTTAACACTGAATCTTTAAAAGAGTTTTGTTTAAAGTGTTTAATAGCAAGGATATGTGACCTGCTTCATCATTTTGAGCTTGGACACAGAAACACAGTTTTTATGTTTTAAAGTTTAATGTAATGTCTCGGTTTTCTAATGATATCATTATTATTGTTCCTGAAATATAACCTCCAAGTTGGCGGTCATAAATCATTGTTTCCCTCACAAATTCGAAAGATTCACATCAGTTACAGGTACAGTACAAGTAATATACTAACGTTCAAATTGGAGGTAATAATTTTTGGGCAGTTTTTGAAAGAAGTCTCTTATGCTCACCAAGGCTCCATTTAACTGATCAAAAATACAGCAAAAAAAACAGTAATGTTGTTAATTATTATTACAATGTTATGTCTATGAAAAAAAAAAAAAGATTCTAATCAGTTCCCCCAGTGTAGTCTAAACAACCATCGACATTACTTAATTAATTCACCTTCACTGTCATATTATTAATTTCAGATGTACCAGTAATAATTTTTTTATATTCACCAAATGATGCATTAAAAAACTGCGAACCTTGTTTTAGTTGTAGTGGTTCTATTTACTTGTTGGTCAGATGGTCTCTTCCCAAGTATACAGTTCTTAGCTGTTTAGTGGACTAGACTTTATGCCAATGTTTTACAATCCATCCCTCCATGTAATCTAAAAGATGTGCTGGGATTCCTTCATAAAGCCATGCTGCTGCTATTATCATGGCAGACACTGTTTTACTGCTTTCTTTTGGGTTAATTTTGACTTACAACTCCAGTGCAACACTGCAAGATAAAATATGCTGTTAAAACAAATCTCCAGCTCTCTATTTCAAAGCCTGGGCAACACGGATCCCTCTAAAAGTACTCTGATCAATAAAAAAAACAAACAAACAAAAAACAATACTCTTTCTCTATTTCCACCTTTCTTCTCTCTTTCTTTGCCCACTATTCTATTCACATAGAATAATTGACTCAGCTGCAGTCTTTGTGATATAATAACCAGTTAACCAAACTCACCAAAAATATAAAGTCGTGTGTGTGTGTGTGTGTGTGTGTGTGTGTGTGTGTGTGTTTGTCTTTTTTTTCTTTTTTTTTTTTTTTTTTTTTTGTGTGTGTAAGCAGTGAAAAGAGTAGACACGACACACTTTCACTGCAGGCCTGTGTGTGTGCTGAAAATTACATTTATCTTCACAGTGAGGCCTGGCCCTCCCTGTATGCCCATATAAAAGGAACCGGCTCTGAGCCACACTCTATTTTTTTCTTTTTATTATTACTTTTCAATAACTACTAGGTTTCTTTTTTGCTCCCCGCAGGCCCAGACTGGATCCTGCTGAGCTCAGATAGGCAGTGTAATATTCACAAAACCTCCATTTTCTTTCTTCCCCATGAGCAGTAAGTGTTATTTCACCAGAGAACTTTTCATTGTCTTTCTCAACTATATTTTGTTTTTTCAAAGCACCCTTGATGGATATAAAGTTAAAAGAAACACAACTACTGGAATCTATATGTTGTGGCTACACAGTCTTAAATAACCAAGAGTTTAAAGGGTCTTTAAAGAGTTGAACTGCTGATGAATGAAAGTGCAGATGCATACAGTATGATAAAGTATCTGTTTTATGATGTTTTACATGTCACATGTTTAGTCACCATATTTAGGACAATTATATTATATTATATTATATTATATTATATTATATTATATTATATTATATTATATTATATATCATAACATATCATAAAAATTTATGCATTGGTAAATTTCATATTTCTTTCCCTTTTTGTCAATTACAGACAAAAACAAGCAAATAATACACATTCATGTTAAATGCGTTAAATATTATTTAAAATATTAACTAAAATATCGTTATTTAAAATTGAACTACTTTTTTAAAAAACAATTGAAAATAACTGTTTTCTATTTTAATATAATTTTTTAAAAAGTCATTTATTCCTGTAGCTGAAGGAATACATTTTCAGCAGTCATCACTCCAGTCTTCAGTATCACATGATCCTTCAGAAATTATTATAATATGTTGATTTGGCGCTCAAGAACCATTTCTTGTTATTATACAGCTTGATATACAGCTTGATAAAACAATGCAGCTTAATATTTTTGGGGAAAGCATAATTTTTTTTTTTAATATCAATGTTTTTGTAATAATATAAATGTTTTTGCTGTCAATTTTGATCAATTTTATGCATTCTTGCTAAATAAAAGTACAGTAATATTTTATTTATTTATTTTAAATCTTACCAATGCCAAACCTTTGCATGGTAGTGTAGGTATTTTTGCCTGACTTGCATTCTCACACAGTGATGGGAAATATGGTTTTGGTGCACAAACCTGTAGCCTCATAAATCTGTTAAATGAAAATTTTATGGCATGTTTTATAGCTTTTCTTCATTAACCCAAAAATGAGTACAGACTCAACTGTCTAGTTAACTTTCACAATTCAAACTTAATTATGTTCCATGCCAATTGGCTTCTGAAATGACTTTTTAATTGGCATGCCCCCAACTCAAAGAAAACCTTGAATTCGATAATTATGACATTGTGATGGTGTTCATTTTCCCTCATCTCCTACATACGGTCCTTCCATCATTTTTGTGTCACAAGTTACATGAGTCCTTTATTGGGCATACATCCAAAAATTCCAATAACCTTCATTATCACAGAATAAGGTACCTAAGAATACTGAATAAGATAACTTTGAGCGAGTCTTTTTTGTAATGTCTTTTAATCTGACAAACAGAAAGGTCTTTTTGTTGTTGTCATTTTAACTTCTCCTTTACTTTTCTTTTCCCAGTGTAATGAGTTGTGTTGCAGTTTATTAATGTTGCCTGAATTAAAGTATTTGTTTGAGCATATTTTATAATACTACAGTTGGCTCATCTAGGTCTTCTTTTTTGTTGATGGGAAATATCTCTGGACTGCTTTGTCTCAGATATTGGAAGCTCTGTTCAAGCCTAGAGGGATTTGGGAAGATGTCCCTCGAGGTGTCATGCTTCTGTTGATTTCCTGATTTTCTTTAATTTTTTCCTTTTATTGCTTGTCTACTGTATCACACAACAAAACATGTCCAGTTGGAAGAGGCCGTAAGTGTTTTTTTTAATTCGGCAGTAGGTCTCTTTTGGCTCAATGATATGTACTTCTTACTGTTCTTAGTTATCTGAGACAGATTCTTCGCTCCATTTCTTTTGCCCTCTTGTCAAAGTCAGTCTTTGTATCTCAGATCCGTTTCAGTCTATGGATCTGACCTTGTGGGATGTTCCCAGTTTCAGAATGGATGAAGACAATTCCCTTTGGGAAGGAGTTTTAAATTCTCATCCCACATTCTGAAGATTTTATAGTTAGCTGTAAAGTAGGTCCTCATTGCCTGAAGGAAGATCTGATCTTGGAAGAGAGGTGGATTGTTCTTCAATGTCCATTCTGTCATTTACACAATAAACTCTGCAGGTGGTGTGATTTATGGTCTCAAATCTAAAAGATAAGCAAACCATCATTCTGTATGAAAAATATAACTGAATATAATGATTATATTCAGGGGCTTTAAAGGGTTACTCCACCACAAAGTGAAATTTTTGTAATTAATCACTTACCCCCATGTCGTTCCAAACCTGTAAATGCTTCGTTCATCTTCGGAACACAATTTAAGATATTTTGGATGAAAACCGGTAGGCTTGAGACTGTCCCATATACTGCCAAGTAAATAACAGTGTCACGGTCCAGGAAAGTATGAAAAGCATCGTCAGAATAGTCCATCTGCCATCAGTGATTCAACCGTAACATTATGAAGTGAGGAGAATTCCTCTCCTCTGTGTCTCTCCAAATCAGCGTAGTGCCATTTTGGCAAATCAGGTGGCGTACACTCTTCTGTGTCAGCCGCGCTGCGCTGATGCGTTGTTGTCTTTCAAACCAAAGCATAAATACATGTTAAAAACGTATCCTTGTGGCGCAGCTGATACAGAAGAGCGTATGCCTCTTCGTAAATATCTTAAATTGTGTTCCGAAGATGAACGAAGCTTTTATGGGTTTGGAACGACATGGGGGTAAGTGAATAATGACAAAATTTTCATTTTGGGATGGAGTATCCCTTTAATTTAATTTTGTCTATGTTGAAAATATTAGCTGCACAAATAGGTGCAAAACGGCATTCTTCAGATGTGATAATGGGATTTGGGGTTTTTAACTATGATGGTTATCATCAATGGCCATTATTTACGATTTATCATCTATTTCTAACATTTTATTTGTATCCAAATGGGCTGAATTTTGTGGTGCAGTTAAAGAAATGTAATGGAATCAAATAAATACTTTGTGTGTATTACAATAATTTACAAAATTTGCAATGATAATAAAGAAATCATTTAGGCTAACCCCATTTAAATTTATGCATGTACTGGATGCTTTTATCAAAGTTACATTTACTGTATAAATGTATTTAATATTACTAGATTTATTTGTTTAACGTATAAATTAATTTATTAAGTCAGTGTTTTGGTTAACTGTATGAAAAGGCAATAACTGAATGGTTTCAGATGTCCAGACTACATAAAGAATTTGACATGCAGTAGCCCCAAATAAAATATTTTAATAGAAACTCTATAAATCTACAAATTGCTTATTAGGTCATAATAATGCAGCCTAGTCAGTGAGCCTGGTTTCTGGTTAGCATAGCATGGTAAGCAATGAATCCGTTTTAAATGACTATACACCTCATGAGGTTTGACACATTTAGCATATTCCAGGTTCATATTACCTCCCATATTTGACTTACATAGCCTCTTCACACATGCATCTACATGAAAATATTATGTAGTCACCTTGCAATCTGTGCTGAGAATACAGGTTGAAAGCATTTGCACGAATTTCAGTCTCTGTCTGTCATTGAATATTTGAGGTGTGAGTTGAGCACCTGTGTCTGTGTGTGTGTGTGTGTGTGTGTGTGTTCGTTCAGACAGCTGTGAGTGGGGGGACGGGGTGCTAACACTCCTGAGCTCGCTTACAGCAGAGTGGGAGGTGTGAACAGGAAGTACCGCCCAACCTGCTCTCCGCCCAGCAGTCCCACCCCCTCACACCCCAAACTGAATACCAACTGGGAGAGACAGCTTCACCGGCAAAGTACCAGTTTTGTCTAAACTTCGGGTTCAAGTGAGGACTGCTTAGGAGAAGCTTTAAAGATAATATAATTTATTGCTGAGATGAAAAATGTTGGCAAAACCTCGCTTTTTGACATTTTTATTTTCATTGGCAGGGATGGCGTTTGTCAGACTTTATATCTCACAACTGATTTTATTTAAAAATTTTAATGTGACTTTATGGTTAACAAATATGACTTTATATCTCACAATTATGACTATAGATTTATTAATTATGATTTTATTGCTCACTATGTGACTAATAATTTACTGTATTTCTTATAATAGTGACTTTATATCTCACAATTGCTACTATTCCTCTGAACTTTTATCACAAACACAACTTTATATAATAAAATAATTGTGACTTTCTCACAATTGTGACTTTGTACCTTACAATTGTGGCTTTACATCTCACAGTGTGAACTGAATAACCGTGTCTCACAATTGCAACTTTTTCTTGCAATTAAACTGTCTCACAAATGTGGCTTTATATCTCATAATTGTGACCACATCTCACTATCACTATATTATTTCTCGTAACTGTGATATATATAACTCAAAATTGCACTTTTACAATTGTAACTTTTTACCTCACAATTAAGACTTTATATCTTACAATTAAGACTATATTTCTTACAAGTGTGACTATATTTAATAGTTGCAACCATTTTTTGCATAACTGCAACTTTATATCTCACAATTATGACTATTTCCCAGAAGTTCAACTTTGTCACAAATGGCAATTTTTATAAATCATAACAGGAACTATATTGACAATATGACCTACATTTATGCTAATAAACAACATTGCTTAGCATAACTGTTTATTGTGATTATTGGTTTTGACAAATGTAACTATAGGGCCTTTCGCACCTCTTTAGTTCCAGAACTAAAAGTACAGTACTAAAGTAATGGGACGATTTTGCGCAAACTGTTTCCCAGTACCATTTAAAGGGTTTCATTCGCACTGACAGTGTGTACCAGGAAGTGACGTAAGCTGGTCAGCAGCAACATATTTTGTGCACGGCGTTCAACAACGAAAACAAAGAGGAACAACGTTAACAACAGGAGGATTGAGGACGCTGTGATCGAAGCTGTGTTTTTGTTGTGACTCGTGGGTCTCACAAAAATGGACATGGAATGTTGACGTATACGTAAAGCGACTGAAAGAACAGAATGGTGAACTAAGAATCTCTAACGACAACTGGCAGTGCTACATTTGCTACAAATGCCTGCACTTCAGCATCCATCCATCTATCGCTGTTGCGAAATAAGTTGACACAATGTTTACAGTATGTTTACACAGTGTTTTAAATCATGGAACGTGAGGGCGTTTTCGAACACGTCTGGCCAATCAACGTCTACTTACGTCACGGGTAGTACCAGTTGTGCTGGTTAGACCCTGCTCCGGAGTAGGAGCTAATTTGGTTCTCGAAAAAGGCAGTCTGGTACTAAAAACGCACCCAGTTCCTCCGATGTGAAAATGCCCAAAAGTGGGTAGTTCCACAATTACTTCTGGTACTATTAAGGTTCCTGCGGTGCGAAAGGCCCTTATTTGTTAAACTTCCGTATCTTTAATTATATTGCTTTTGCAGTTTTAAAAAAAAGATACTTTTTCCAGTTAAAGCCACTTCATGTCATGCTGAAGACGACTTGGTGGTGATATTTGATACTTTAATAGACTGATATAATCAAACTATTTTTTTTTCTTATCGGATGGGCCTAGTATGATTGCTATGAGTAGAATAGCTTTACAAATTTTATATAGCATTTTATTATTTAACTTTCACAGCTGGTTTATGCAGTTCTTGGACTTTATCGACGTGGCAGTTTGGTGACAGTTCAGGGCAGAGATATTCCCCTTCGTTTTCCTCTCTTCTTTCTCCTTATCTTTCCACACGCCAGAGCTTTCAGGGGCTGCATGAGTCTGCACGGCAGATGGGTGCCTTGCTTTTACATCTCACTTGAGGGATGGAAAAAACAGCGCAATCTGTGACCCACAATGCAGCATCAGCGGAGCCACGCAAACGAAACAGGGAATCGATGCAAGGGCACAGCCCAGATTCTTAACAATCCCTTTGAATCCCCACTTCCCCTTGCCCGGCCCTTCAAAGTGTGCCCAATGTTTTATTTATCCGACGGAGGAAGGAAATAAAAAGCCCAGCACAACAGAGTACCCCTTCTGTTTCCTGAAAAAGTCGGCCGTTATCGAGAACGAGGGGAGGGACGGTGGGGATTCGCACATGTCTTTGAGAAAGAACTACAAATCCCAACAGGCTCTGTGGTGGAAACAGACCAGCTGTCCACGGTTTTGCAGATCAGATCCCGTTGTCTTGATTATGAAATCACAAAATAATGAGGAGTAAAGTGCAGGCATGAGTGTTTTCTCCTTTGTTCTTGCTTTTGACAGAAGTTATTTTTCTCCCGTTGCCTCCAAGCTGTGGTCTGCGGTTGCCAATGTTTGGTGCAGGACTGCATTTGTTCCCGCAGACAGAAGAGAAGACTCGTGGCCTTGCCCTGTTTAAAGCTGTCATCCAACTCCCGCCTTGTGTTTTATTCAATTTTGACTGCGGCCCATACGCCTCCCATACCAACTGTCATCATCAAAATTGCAAAAGTCCAAAGCAATTAGACTTTTTGGAGACTCTCAGTTAACTTCTGTTGTGTTCTCGCATTATATTAGAGAGATAAATGCACTTCTTTATAAAAAAAACTGAACTACTAAACTTCTTGCAAGGGCAGTTTTTGAGTTTTGTTCTTGCAAAGTTTCATAGATGACACAATCGCAGAGTCTGTTTAGTCTGTATCTGGGCTGCATTTGCCAAAAGCATTGTATGCCTAAGTAGATCGTAGAAGCATTGGCACCAATGGTCTCTGCAAACTCTTTAGGTTTATGATGCTTCTGGGAAACTGCTACAATTTCAATTGGACTAAAGAAAAATAGCATAAATTACTGATTCAGTCCGACAGAAGTCGAACTTTTAAAGTCAGTTTAAATGCACTTACTGATGCACTCATCTATGGTTGCGCACAAGCACCAACCACGACTACCATAATGACTGGCTAATTTTCTAGTTTCTAGACAAATATGAACTTTTTACCACACAGCAAATGAGCAAATCACAGCAGGCACTGAAAGCAGGCAGCATTGTCAAAAAAGATTTAGATATGAACAAAAAAGCTGACAGTGTTAATATGGAACCAGAAAGAGGAGCGCACCCTGGCATTCACTCAAATTTTGCACCTGCACCTTAACAAATGGAGCTCTCCTGTGTCCCTCTCTGGCTTTCTCTGACTCCATCTCTCATTTCTATTCAGCAAAAACTCCCGTTCTGTCCTACACACAGGCTCTGGGCGACATTTTTGGGGTGTTTCTTCTGCTCGGTGTACTGTGTGTGCGCGTTAATTTGGGCCCATCCCTGAGGAAGCGCAACAATGAAGTGGACCTGTTTGGGAACGTGATGCCAAGATTGGGGGATGACACAGCGAGGAGTTAGAGACACCTGGTCTGCCTGAAGGGCAAGCGGAAAACTTTTCCTCACTCTGAGAAAACAGCTGCTGATCAGCATCTCACAGCCATCTTACCATACTGGCTCAACCCAGGCCATCAATCAGCCAACACCTCCTGGGTGAGAGAGAGTGAGCAATGAGCAATACCTCATTTGTTTTGCCATAGGTGCTCGGTATACTTTCAAATGAGTCTCACAACAGTTTTGATTGGTCTCAGTTTATGACTGATATTCAAGACCCCTTAAAATATTTGATGAACACAGTTGTCTCGTGCTGACATGTTTCCCATCAAGTTTTATCAAGACCTGATCAAAAGTATTATTCAAAAATATGAATAATAAATATTACACACACACATATATATATATATACATACTATATATCAACTTCAGATCTCACAATTATGACTTTATGTTTAACAGTTATAAATTTACATCTCACTATTGCAAAACTACTTCTCATAACTGCAGCTGTACAACTGTGACGTTAATTCAAATAATTGTAACTTTGTACTTCAAGATTATGACTTTATATTTTACATCTGACTATATTTCTCAAAAATGTGACTATTTAATAATTGCAGCTGTTTTTCTCATAAATTAAATCACACAATTACAACTATTTCTCAGAAGTGCAACTCTGTCTCACAAATGCCAATTTAAATATAATATCTGCATCTTTAGTTACACCTGTTATGCTAATGAGTGACATTATAACTGTTCATGATTATCGTTTTTTAATAAATGTAACTTTATTGAATATCGGTTTCTTTGATTTTATATATATATATATATATATATATATATATATATATTATTATTATTATTATTATTATTATTATTATTATTATTAGTTTTCTTTTTATATTACTATTAGGTTGAATTTATTTTTATTTACACACAGAAATTTTAGTGCTTCTACTTAAACGTATTTCAATTAGCTGTTAAGATTTTTATTTTTCAGAACGTTTAAGTTTTTTCATCTAATATTAATAATTCATTTTATTACACATTTTTCTTTCTTTAATATTTTTTATCAATACGTGTTTAAATGTATATGAGATATCAGTGCATTTCAAATCACAGAATGTCAAAAATGATGCCAAAGTTCACAGGATGGTCAATTATTCATAGTGGATTTTCTAAAAAATGCATGCTAAATAGGTTAATATAGGCTCATAAATCCAACTGTGACACTAAATGTATCTAAATGTATCAGTCAAATTATGACATTTGAAATAATGAATTCAACATGCTAAGACTTACATGTAAATACAAATAGAATGTCACAAAAGTGAAGTTGTATGTGAATTTGGATGCAGTCAAAGTCTCCAACTCCTAGACATATTGCACCATTCAGCTTCTTTTCATTCGCAGCCTATGTGCTTTAGAACTTTCTGTTCTCCATGCAAGTGTGCTAAAAGAGGGAACCCTCTAAACGTCTGTCTTTCTTCTTCTCTGACGTGTTGAATAATGAAAAGTTGCAGGAGGAGTGCTCGTATGCATAGCCGGTGACATACGGACCCAGACACGTACTCCGGCACACAACTTGGTCAGCACAGATGAGTTGTGGGAAAACAAGCAGCTGCGGGAGGAAGAATGGACCATAAGGCTCAACTGCTTGCCAAATTTCATCATCTATTATGGATTGCCTGAGAAGCGTACTCCACAGCGACCGGGGGCATGTCTGAATCACATGCAATTGCAAATCTGCACCGAGCGCACAGATATTGGAGACATGCTCTGAGCCTGCCTGGCTTTATGGAATTTAACATGTTACTATAGAATTAAAGGATTTAGATGGCTGAAATGTCTTGTATTGAAATACCCCTGCAATTTCAAATCAGATATAACACGGATTTACTGACTTACTGAGAGATTTATTGGCTGTTTGCTCAGAATGATAAGTAGAGGATAAATCTGATACATTTGTTATTATGCTCTGAGCCCTTTGAAAAGATACAAAGCAGAATTTATATGCTACACAATTTACCCCAATTCTGGGGAAGTCGTGGCCTAGTGGTTAGAGAGTTCGACTCCTAACCCTAAGGTTGTGGGTTCGAGTCTCAGGCCGGCAATACCACGACTGAGGTGCCCTTGAGCAAGGCACCAAACCACCAACTGCTCCCCAGGCGCCGCAGCATAAATGGCTGCCCACTGCTCCGGGTGTGTGTTCACAGTGAGTGTTTGTTCACTGCTGTGTGTGTGCACTTTGGATGGGTTAAATGCAGAGCACAAATTCTGAGTATGGGTCACCATACTTGGCTGTATATCACATCACTTAAGACTCACTTATTTAGCATTATCCTTGTCCATTGTTTTTTTTTTTTTTTTTTTTTTTTTTACAAACCTGAAATAAGTACGCCTGTTTTTTCCCCTTAGAAAAAGTACTGTTAATTTCACAAAGTGATGAGTTAATGTACTTTTATATACATAACAGATATATGATCAATAACAAATATGGGCATCCATGATTAAAAAAAAAGAAAAAAAAAAAAAACACTTGCCAAGTTCTTAGAAAAGTACTCTGTTTTACCTGGCTTCGAAAATACTCAATTTTAAATAATATCAATATATTATTTTTAAGAAATAATATCAAGTTAATTAACCTTCTTTTTAGGAATTTTATTCTTTTAATAAGGCTTTAAGTTGTACTATGATATTTTGACTAATGCTCAAAAATATCAAAATGAGTTTTAATTCAGAAATTAAGCATGCTCCTGATTTAAAAAGAATTATTCAAGTCAATGTATAAATGTACAATATACCATGCTGAATGAATACACTTGTACCCCAAGATACTTAAAAAAATCAATTCAACTGGCAGAATCAGTTCAGCTATTATAAAACCAAAGTACATTTTCAAAAACATACCCTACCATTTTTTTGTGTGTCAAGAATATTGCATCCCCTCAAATCCCTCTTCATCAAGCAGATATATCCCTACAGTTCATTATCTACACCACTAAAACTTTCTCATAAGAAGCAGAACTGAAGCAGTGTTGAGAGTTTCTATATCTTTTCTGAGGGACCACTTTGGCAGGCACCATCTCCACACAGCAGTCAATTGCCTTGTAAATTACAGGGCTGGGGTAATAAAAACTGATTTGTATATCACCAGGAGTGGAGAGTGTGTCTGTCTTGTAAATTTAATTAAACAGCAGGTGCAAAATCAGGTCATATGGCTTTGATGTGCCCCATGTGAGAATGACAACCAGACAAAGATTCTAATATGGCCAGCATTAACATATTTTTGCATGGGAGCTCGTACATTGGAACAGCCATCACCTTGTAGTGCATTGAATCCCCCCACCCAAAAAATCAAGCAGGATTCAAATGAACAGTCACCTCTAATTTTAATAGATCTGCACCAAAATAAACGTTTAAGCTCTTCACAACAGCTTTAATGTTGCATAAATGCTCCTATTATGGTCGGCTCACCCTTACTGAGGTGCTTTAGCTGATACAAGGCAAATGATCATCTCATCCAATACAAAAAACTAGGGAAAAAAACTCAAAACTCACTATCGAACGCTGATTCCTCTCAAGCATGCAAAGCAGTGAAGCTAGAAATCATCCTCTTATTGGACGATGTGACCTGTGACATCAGTCCCGCCTCTGTCCCCACAGGACTCCCTTGATTTGATTTGACTTGCAAGAGGTGTCAGAGTCTGACCTGATGGCAACACTCATCTTGTGTTTTTACTTTCTACTTTCTTGCCTTTTTTCTAGAGGAGGTGCTGGATAATTACCACCTAGGATGTTGCCATCTGTGCCGCCTTTCACGGTCTGTTAACTTGCCTCTCAAAAACTTTTCTGGTGGCAGGGGCCACACATGTAAGAGAGTGCACATTCAAGCATCATTAAATCCTATGCTAAAGAGGATAGACTCTACTTATGGCTCAGAGCAGTATGTCACGCCGCCCCAAAATAGGCTGTTAGAAAATCAAGTCCCAAAAATGTAATAAATTCAATGTGTTTTTGAACATCGAGGTCATGTTAGCGCAATCCGGTCCAGATCGTGCTGGCACGCGCTGTCTTTCCAAAGTCAGTCTGACCTTATCCACCTTATGTCCAGTTAGGCACAAATGTGTGGAATAAATGCTGATATCCGAGAGCCTTGACTTTATTGCTCTGTCTTTTAGAGCGCCGGAGATCAAGTCTAACCGCAGCGCCGACAATAGCGGCGTATTGTTGTGGTGGAAATCTGTTATTAACAAGCTGTCAGGTATTTGTACTGACAGATTCTTTGTGAAAGCCTCACTTAGGAAACCACGGTGTCAAGCCGAGCAAGTTTTTAATGAGAAATGCCAAGCAAAACACGGCTTGCTGCTGCAGGAGTGAGGAGGGGTACAGGTGCATGGCTGGAAGCGGTGGATGGCTCAATAGCCAAGAGAGAACATATCTGTGTTCAGGATCTCCTCTGATTATTGCCACACATCATCAGAGAAATGAAGCAACATCAACACAGGTGCACGGCTGAGGGTTATGGGAGCCCGGCTGACATGTTTCGCAAAAGGCTCGCGCTGTTTTATTGCTCGGGATGCCTGCTGTGCCACGCAAAAATCCAACAGCGGTACATTATTTGATATGAAGCAGTTCATCAAAGCTATAATACAAAAAAGCAAATATTACACCAGAGAAATGGTGATTGCTTTAAAGAGAAACAGCCTTTCTGCTACAAAGGAACCATTTAGATCAAGTGATGCTTTTAGTAGTTGATAAAGCCAAACAACAGCAATTAACCCTTTGCTAAGCTCCGCCGCCTCTGGTTACTGTTGTTAATGCAGACAAGCTTTACAGAACATCCCATAGGAATGGGAAGTGGAGATCACTTCAAAGTGTCTGAATAGTTTTTGGTCCCAGATTTTTATCAATTTTTCTGGTAGTCCACTGAATGAATAATTTGGGGGTATATTATGTCACAGTTTACTTTATTTTGCTATCCTCACTTACATAAATGAACTATAGTGTCCTGCACCCACTAGTTAAAAAATAAAAAATGCGTAAATTATATCTGGCGTCTGAATAATTTTTGGTTTGACTGTGTACACACACACACACATGATAAAGTCAAGATGAGCTCACACTGATTGTTTTTCTCCACAGAAAAGATCCAGCACTAGCACGTGCAATAAATTCCTCACCCATGTTTCAGTCCCAGGGTGTGTCCACTGATTTATAGGGATATGGCTGAAACATTTTTATCCCTTTGAGTCAAATAGAAATGTCATGAGCGCAGCTTAGAAAGCTCAAACTCAGGTGGAACACTCCAGGCATCAGCAGCGCATGAGGGCCGGGATCCTGGAAGCAGACCTTTACTATTGACGGACGTGGCAGTTCCTCTTCATAATGAATATTATCTAGCTGCAGCTGTTGTAGATAACATACAAGAGGGCTTGATGTGTTGGCAGCTTTGTACAAACAAGCAAGTAAAAGCTACATTTGGAACACAACGAGCACAATGATTCAAACCTGGTTTGTGGTTTAGTGCTGCCGAATCGAGCCAACAGCATTAGTACCGGCAGCACGTTTGCAAGCGTAAGCTGAAGGCTGACAGGGCAGGTCAGGGGAATGTGTTGTGTCATTTGTAGGCCTGAATGCATCTACACTGCACTATAGATCTCAATCCATCATCAACCTCTTCTCCTAATTAACCTTACTCCCCTGTGGAGACAACCCAGCTGCAACATGCCCTCTTCCAATCAATCCAATCACATACAAACCCACAGTCATCTATGCTTCACACAAGTATGAACAAAGGTGTCAAAGACTCTGCTGATGCCTTGCTGGACTTTTTGATTGTGTTCAACGCGTTCATAAAAGTGGTTCTGTGAAGCAGCCGAAGGTTCTGTTTGTACTACAGGGGGATCATGAATCTACAAGGGTTCTTCTTACCCTCTGGTGCTATTATTTTTTATTTAATCAAAATGGCTAAACATTAAAACTTGGTAAAGGTTTTGGCACTTGCTATTTAAACACACACACACACACACAATTTGAAAAGGTTAAATGTTACTGAAAAAATAGTCACACTTGTACTCCTTGCAATCAAAAATGACCGCATTGAAAACAAATTTCAACTAGTGGAAACGTTTGGTTCTGTGGCCAAACAACATAATACAAAAAACTAAATTATTAAATTATCATACCCAAACTTGATTTTCCTCACAGTTTTGGGTAGAACATGGTTTGGAAAAAAATATATTTAATGTAAAATTGGAAAGTAGTATTTTTTAGTAGCTAAGACCTTATGCAACAAGACTTCTTTAAAAATAGACTTATTCATTCCTTTGAAACTATTTAACTAAACAGAGGGAATGAATTCTTAATTTGTGGTCCCTTTTTTTGTATTTAGTTAAGGCTGCATTTACACTTGGCATTAACATGCGATCTAGCAGATCGGATCATCAGTCAATCAGAACACGCCATGTTTACACTTAACAACATCAACTGACTTTTTTATCTGGATAACCAATCGGATCTGGGGTTTTGTTGGATAACATTCCGATCAGAAGTATGTTTACACTTGTCTTTTCAATGTGTATGTGGACAACATCCGGATACAGGTCGCATGTTAATACCAAGTGTAAATGCAGCCAAATAGTTCTTATTTGAACTACAGTCAAACACTCATATAGGCCTACATCTAATCATGAGATATGTTTATTACACAAAATTATACATTGTTGTACAGATTAGGCTCTTGTGATAAACCGGACAAACTTCTGGCAACATGGTACAATTGTAATGTAATAATTATTATAAATATATATATTTCGTTTTTTTATCTACAATGTCAAATTTTAAGATATAAAGTATAACATATATACTGTATTATACTAAATATTCATTTAAAGAATTGAAATAAAATAAGATTTAGTTTTTTTTTTTTCTTACAAATCTTCCGACAGGGAAGATTAAAAACTTCCTTTGCCTATTTTGATTTTTTTTTTTTTTTTTGTGACACAGTATGATAGTCAAACACAAGGATAGCAAACTTGTTTCATATCAAGAGCTTAGTTCATCATTTTGTAGCCAAAACCCTTCTGAAACTGCTCGAAGCCTTATGACAAGCCAAGAACATCTTGCATATTGTTTTCTTGAGTCTTAGGTGAAGAGGCTAGCATGGTCTTCTATGCTTGCTGATGCTTTGGTTCCCTCACATGGTAGATTTGTGCAATGCAAATATTCTATAAACAGGGAACATTGTTTTGTCTCATATTTATTCTTTGTTTTCCTAAGCCATCTCAAAAGAAAATAATTATTGAAAAAAAATAGTAGAACCAATATGAACCCTGAATCAAAGCAACATGAGGCAGAATCCATCCAAAAAAAATATGAGATTGCATAAAACAATGTTTTATCATGTGTAGTGCGTAATCTTATAGAAAGGACAAAAGCTGATGGCTAATTAATATTAAAGGTGATAATGAAGGGATTATTTTTTCCAAGACGATAAGCAAATGGCTCTTAATTACAGGTGCTCTCTCCCTCTCTCTCTCTCTCTCTCTCTCTCTCTCTCTCACTTTACGCAGCCTTTGACGCAGCAGTGACAGAAATAACCCCTCATTAGCAGTTAATCATGTTAACCTGACTGAGTGTGCAGTGAAGGGGAGCTAACTCAATTTTGCAACAAGAGATTGATTTCTTACAATTAAATGAACAGGTGCGACGCATGTAGAGTTTCAAAATTAGGAGTTCGGAACCATCTCTCAAGTTTATTTCAAACAGACTTCACTAAATAGTCACATTTTCATTCTTTTCACAGTTACTGAAAATGTGAACAAATACAATGTGAACATTTCAGCGAGTGTTTGACTAATTAAAGTACATGAGAAGTTAAAGTAGAAAGTTTAAAGTAAAGTTTCACTTTTAGGTTTTCATCAGCGCATCAAAGCATAAAACAAAAATCGAAGATCATAAAAAGTGAAAGGTTCTTATAAAACTCATATAAATAAGTTTGGGGTTTATTTCAAGATATTTAAAGAAATCTCCTATGCTCACCAAGACTGCATTTATTTGATGGACAAAAAATACAGTAAAAGTAGTAATATTGTGAAATATTATTACAATTCAAAAGAACTGTTTGCCATTTTAAATATATTTTAGGATGTCATTTATTTCTGTTATGAAAAGCTGTTCCTTTAGAAATCACTCTAATATGCTGATTTGGTGCTTAAGAAACATTTCATATTATTATCAACGTTGAAAACAGATGTGCTGCTTAATATTTTTTGTGGAAACCAGGATACTTTTCACAATTCTTTAATGACTAGAAACAGCATTTATTTAAAATAGAAATGTTCTGTAACATTATAAATGTCACTTTTGATCCATTTAATGTATACATGCTAAATAAAAGTATTAATTATTTAATTAATTAAAAAAACTGCCAAATTTACTGCCCAAATTTGTGAAGTTAATATAATGATGACGTTACTTACAAAAACTTCTCCCATGGTTTCTTACCAGAACTTCTTCAACCACATAACATAATACCACTTCCAGAAAAGAAATGCAGATGTGAGAGTTCAGAGTCCTGTGATGGCGTAGTAAATTAGTCATTAGGCCAAATGAAAATATGAGTTAATACAAGACTTGCACCTAAAACCCAACTTAACATTTAGCAGTCCATTTCAGTTCAGTCCAACTGCAGATTCCTAATGTACTATGAACCCTATGTCTGATGAAAATATACATTAGGCTACCAATCAAAGTGTAGACACATTTGACTGGCTTTATATTTTTCATCATCTTAACCTTTAGATCCCCTTATACTTAAATATAAACAAAATACAATACAAAATTCTAGATGAAATATTCAATTAAAATGATTAAGATGCATCCAAAAGTTATTTAAAGAAAAACATAAGCACACATATAAAGCAGATGAAAATATACTACACATTTGTATGGAAACAAGTACACTAAATTAATGGCTACAATAAAAGAAACATAAAATGCCTTTATCTCAGCGCTCTGAACAGTATCTGAGTGATTGGGTCTGTAGGTTCCAGGCTTCCTGCCATAAGTATTCTCATGTGAACACAACACAGGCTGCTCTCATAGTCCAGTGTCTCATTTAGCCAGACAAACCTGTGCACACCTGCACCAATACAATGTACAGAGACATTAGGACTCCTGAGTGGACATTATTGCAAATGCATTAAGCCAGCTGTATGTGTCCATATACATAACGGCCTACAAATGCTCAGGGGATGCTTTTTTAATCTGACCAAAACATTCAGGCTGACCTGAGTTTTTCAAATACATGTGGAATCTTCCACACGTGCAGCTGCTTGACGACCTCCACACAAAAACACAAGCAAAGCGCTTAATAATGTTGAATACCTGAATGAAAGCGTGTGCAACTTTACAAAAAGCGTTTTAGTTTGAGCCTACAGGCCAAAATGTGATACAACAGCGCCATCTTTCTATGGCAGACTGAATTACACACTGAGTCTAGAAAAAAAGGTTTATTTATTTATTTTATTTTTTTATTTATTTTTTGTCATGCCCCATCACGACAGGTATCACCATTTTTTTACTATTTAGAAAATAAAATAACATTCTATGAAAACTATAGCTAGCATGGCAAACTGCTTATTAAATAAATGAGATCCCAGTAAATAGTATATATATAGATATAACTATATATATATACATATAACTATATGTATATATATTAGGGCTGTCAAATGATTAATCACGATTAATCACATCCAAAATAAAAGTTTTGTTTACATAATATATGTGTGTATACTGTGTATATTTATTATGTATATATAAATACACACACATGCATGTATATATTTAAGAAGAATATGTTATATATAATATAAAATATAAGAATATAAATATATAAATGTATATACATGTAAATATTTTCTAAATATATAATTTATGTGTGTGTATTTATATATACATAATAAATATACCCTGTACACATACATATATTATCTAAACAAAACTTTTATTTTGGATGTGATTAATCGTGATTAATCATTTGACAGCCCTAATATATATACATACATACATATATATATATATATATATATATATATATATATATAAAAAAATATAACTATATATACATATACATATAACTATATATACATATACATATAACTATATATACACATACATATATATATACATATACATATACATATACATATACATATACATATACATATACATATACATATACACATACATATATATATACACATACATATATATATACATATATATATACACATACATATATATATATATATATAAATAAACTTTTAGAAGCTAGAATTAGCATAACTGCAATAAAACAGATTTCCTAATATATTATTTAATGACGTTTGGGATCAGTCTCTTACGCTAGGCTGCATTTATTAGATAAAAAATACACTAAAACTATCGTACATTACCAGTATTGTGAAATATATATATATATTCCATTCCATGTACTTTGTAGATAGAATCCCCTTTTTTATATATATATAAAATAAGTTGTCACAGCATAAGAATGTAAATAACTCAATTTTGACAAAAATGTCAGACTGAACCCTCATAATTCCAAGGTGATGATATTTTAAAACAATTTATGCTTGTGATGGCAAAGCTGCATTTTTTTCAGGACTCTTAGAAGAATATAAAATTCTGCATTTATCTGAAACAAAAATCTTTTGTAATATTATAAGTGTCTGATAAATTTAATACATCACTGCCCCCGAAATTATGAACAGTAGTGTATCTGCTAAATACTTCTAATTTGGTGAAGGCAGTTAGATTCCATAACATATCTAACATCTTAGACAGGAAGCACACAAAAAAGACAAATATACATGAAAAAAAAAACTTGCTTTTATTAGTTCTGCATCCACAACAGAGGGCTTTGATAAAGAGAAGTAAACTGATCAAGAAAAGCCTTTTCACCACAAACTGCATCTTTCTTGAATGAGGCTGGAGACAGACTGTTGAATTGGTATCTGTATTATTAATACTCCCAAAGCCATACTCTAAAGTTCATGGAAGACATTCCTCCAACAACTCATCTGATAAGCAAAAGTCTATAAATGTACGTCCAGCTTTCACTGCCTGCCACAATTCACCCATAATCTGCCCGGTATTATGGAAGCGGTGCTTTCCATCAATGGCTTTGCAGTCCTTGTGGTATGATAAACAATTCACTGTAACTCTCAAGTCTCCTGAATGATTACGGCAATGCTGGTTTATTGTGCTAATTCAAGCTAGTCATCAGTCTTGGCCTCCATCTCCTCTGCATCATCGTCTCCATCCACCTCTGCATTCTCTCTCTCCAGCCGCTCTAACTGCCGAGCCAGTTCGGTCTCATCGGTGTCCGTTACCACTTTTGGCTGCATCCATATTGAAATAAAGTCAAATGCTATTCAATACAACAAAACAAAAAATGGGTAATTATGATAATTTCTCACCTCCATTTGAATGTTGAAGACGCCCCTCTTCTCTTCGATCTTCTCTTTTATGACAGCCATGGCCTGATTGAGCACTGAAAGGCCCTCTGTGCGCTCTAGCGTGGTTGTGGTCATAACATAGCGCGGAGGGGCAATCAAGTTAATCTGCAACAAAAGCAATGTAATATTGAGCAAATTTATATCACTAGGAGCCTACTAGACTGCTTGATCTGTTTGATCACATGACTGACAAACATTTTCCATTAATACTAATTATATATTTTTTCATTCAGAAATTAAAAAACACATTCATCATTAGCAAGGTGCACTTTTAACCGGAGCAAAAAGGTTGTTACCTTGATTGGCATGCACTCCGTTGAACACTTCAGTCCAGCCCTCAAAGCTTCTTTGACCGCATCGATGCCTTCATAGCCATAGCAGGCCACCTCAATGTCCGCTCTTATTTTAACAGCCTGCGGAGTGAGTCGTCTGTTGATGTTATCAATCAGAACAGCCCTTTCCTCCTCTGTCAAATCTAGGCCATCTAAAATGGAAGTGTCTCTGCACAGAATGCAATTTACATAATCGTGATATAAAAACATTTGAGTCATTTTAGTCAAGTCATTTCGTAGTAAATAAGCGATTGATGAATGCATACTTACGACACAACCTGCTTAAAGATGTCATAGGCGCCGTATCCAGGCCGCTTGTACTTCTCATCGAACACCCAGGCGGTCCGCTGGTACAGACTCTCTAGCTGCTCATCTTTGGTGTATTCTAGGACTTCAGCGACATGCCTCAAAATGCTGTAAACCTAAAACAACATACAAACACACAACATCTATGAGACCGTGGCCATACACAGGGTTTTAGACATAGAGAGGTTGAACTGAGCTTGCTAAGTGGGATTGACAGGAAGACAAAAATAGGATAACAAAAGCTTTAACACATTTCATTTTCATCTCTGTCAGTGAAAAAGGCAAAAACATGGTCATCAAAAATGACATTTGGGTTTAGAATGACACCACTTTTCAATAAGGTCCCATTAGTTAACATTAGCAAATGCATAAACGAACAATGAGCAATGCATCTAACAAAACACAACTGTTAAATCATGTTAGCTCAGATCCATTAAACAAAATTAATAGTAATGCAAATGTAAATGTAATGAAATGTAATAGACATACGTTTTACCATGTTCTAGTGTAGGTCTGATGATAACTTACTGAAAGGTTATCAGGAGGAAGATGTAACCAAGTTCATTTAATTCATTAACATTATGCACAAATTCATTCTTAAACTTATGCCTAATATGCTGAAAATGGCATTACCGTCAGTCGTTTAACATTTCGGTCAAATATCAAACGTTTAGCTACGTACTCTTATTTTTGAATACTTAAGCATCAAGCTGAAATTCATTTTAGACTATACTTTGACATTGATGAAAGCTGCCTGACTGCTAAATGAGAAAGTCAGTTATCTTGGCATGGTACCGATATCTTTGCAGCACCGAAGAACAGCTATTATTAGGAATACAAAGCTCCAGATCTAGAGGACCTCAGTGGAGGGTACGGCCTGTACTGTATGAGAGCACTTAAACAGACACGGCATACTCACAGTTTTAGATTTTGTGAACTTGTCTTCGCATTTAATGGCCTCTTCAGGTGATACTCTTCTTTTGGATAAATCAATGTAGCCTGTGAAAATATGGATATCACTGGTTAAAAGGAGGAATGGACCCAATAAAGCAATAACCTTAAATTTGAAACACAGCCCTGCCTTTCTCTTTATCCACACGGATGACCACCACACATTCGTTGCGGCCGATCCGGATGAGTTTGTTGATGGATCGGATTCGTCGTCTGGAGAGCTCGCTCAGCAGGATCATCCCCTCGATGTTGTTGTACTCCAGCAGACTCACATACGCGCCCATCTCTGCTATCGATCTGACATTGACCATCACCACATCTTCCACCTCTGGAAACCTGTGCTGGTAGAATCTACAGCCGAGTGCTGGCATCTTGATCCTGGCAGAAGGGGACAAGTCTACTTCTTGTGAGAGCTGTCTGTGTAGAAAGCTCACTAGGTTTTCAGACGCAGCCGATACGAAACGCTTCTCAAGTAAACAGTCAGTTTTTATAGAAAACTTCTACAAAGTGTTAAGAATGGAGACAAAAAAAAACTGGACATCAAATATACGGTAAACTATAAACTATAACTGATAAACAAATAGACTAAATGATACAGTTCAACAATTCAACACAAAACACACTACTTTCTGCCACAACAACCACACTCTCGTTCACTTACCGATATACAGGAGAAATGTGTACTGAAGTTTACTTAACGTCCTTGATTTGATGATGAGAACTCAAGCGCATGTATAGTAAATAACTGAACAGCGGTTTCTATGATGTGTATTTCATCAGCATGTGAAGAATCAGGCGGAAGAGGAAGCTATTGTTCGTGGAGTGTTCAGTTGCTCTGTACCGCCATCGAGTGATTCGGAGGCGCACTTGCAGACTGGCAGATTCTGTTGTAATGCCAAAATATTTGAGTTTGTGCATCTTTGTGTTCTTTAAAATCCCCACAATAAATAAATAAAAATTCAGAAATACAGTAAAATTTAAAGAGTTTTTTTTTTTTTTATTTGTTTATTTTTTGTAACAATATAATATACGGTCACGTCTGACAAATGCATCATTAATGAATACATTTATTAATTTAAATTAAAGAAAATCATACCGAATTATTATTCATATTTTTAGGGTCGCTAAGATTTGTATTTTATTTTAATTTCAGTAATTAAGCACAATTTCTTCAGCAGCCTCATAAATGTTGTTTTAGTTTGAGTTTTTAAATTAACAATTTACCAACACCGTTCTCTTCTAAAATCTAAAACTTAACAGGTTCAAATGTTATATATATATATATATATATATATATATATATATATTTATATATATATATACTGTATATGCACAGAATCTTAATAAACATTCAATTACCATCTCATCTATAAAGAAAAAGACAAAAAACATTATTAATCTGGGCTTTAATTCACTTGTATAATTCATACAAAAACAGTTGAGAAGGAAAGGTGATTCTTCTTTTACATTCATTAATTCTACTTCCAGTTGACTGGCATGTGGCTAGATCACATGAGACAGGTGTAGCACAGCAGGTTACTGGCTCCATCCACACTCACAACACAAACCAAAGTGTAGTGCACAAGAGTAAAAACCTCAACGGTGTTTCCTAGTGGCTGAGCTATTCTGTACAAAAAATTAAAAAAAATTATACGGTTGCTTTCTAAAGACACATTGATTATCTTAAGAAAATAAAACAAAACAAAAACAACTGTAAAAACAGTTCTGCAGACCAAATCTCAGTAACACCGTTTCCAGTGTGTGCTTGAATCAGCTATGGAGATAATACTTGTCTGCAATAACTGACAGTCCTTCTTTTAAAAGCGTTGTTACCAATCATGTGCACGCATTAAGATGAAGTGTTCCTCACTTCCAGCATTTGCACTCATGGGCCAAACAAACCCCAAAATCATGCATTCATAAGCATACATTCAGCAAACTCATCTCACCTCAACATTGAGTTGACGTTTCATCATTTTGATAATCCAAAGCCATGGAAAACCATCTCATGAAACATGCCCAGGTAAGATTACACCCCAAAGCCAAACAGGAAGAAAAAAAAAATCTTTAAAGTGAGATTAGATTCTAATGATTGAACAGCATGTTGACTTTATTACAATAATTAAAAAAAAAATCTTAAAGAAAATTAAGCCTTTTTATTTTTTCTTTCTGATTTAGGGCGAAATATGACCAGGACATGTTCTTGGCAGGTTTCATATGATCCTAATAATGTAGAGCATTACCAAAAGTTAAAACATAAGCCCTTTGCTAATGTTGAAATGGATAAAAACAACACAGAACCTTCAAATCCGATCATAAACAAATCACAAATGAAACATTTGAAATTGTGCAGAAGCATTGACTAAGACTAAGCCGCGCTGACACTCAGATGGTGAACCTCCCTGTATTGCTGTCAAATACTGTTTACAATACTGGTTACACTTCTGAGTGCTGGAAGTGCATGTGAATACTGAGACAGAGAGCATAGACTTACATTTAGCCACTTCAATATTGCAGCTAGGTTCATATGTGGCCTTGCAAACTCTCAAAAAACCTGAAGTGTACTATTAACTTCTGTCATAATCACAGTGTTGCTTGCCATAGGTACACTGAGGCAGCGCCACAGGGATAGAAGGCATCAGTCGCTTTGACAGTTATCCCTTTTAGTGCCTTTTAAGCTTGAAAGAGTTGTTCAGATGGCCACTGAACTCACTGCTGGATGCTGTTGTAACACTGTACATCAGTTTGATGTTTCAGGGTGAAAGAGGAGAGAACAGAGTGTACAAACATATTTGTCCACTAATAATGTCAGGGAACCCAAACTATTCTGGAGTTTGAATATCTCACTGGACTTTTAAAACGGTGACTTACAGTTGATTTCTCACATTTTAAACCCTCCACATTTGTCCAAAAACATCTTTAAAAATACATATAGAATATTTACAATCATAAATAGTTATCAAAAGCAGTATAGAAGCCCTAATTCTACTGCTGCACCAAGTGCTGGTAACTCTCTCACTGGAATGTGGGTAACCGCCCGGACTCAAAAACACACCATGATCAACCGAATTATGACATAAAAACTCTCATTTCCTCAGCCTGCTGGAAGCGCAGTGCAGACAGACACTTCTGGTGAGGTCAGAGGGCGCGTAGTGTCCTTATCTAGTGTTGAAACAGCGGCATAAGAGTGTGCGATTCACAAACAGTCTGCTCTTCATTTACACCCGTCTGTGGAGGGGTCGCTGTGAGTGGGCTTCATCTCAGCGCAGCCAGGATGAGGGGACCCACTGAGGTTCAGTGTCTAGTTTATTGATGAGACGCAGCAGCTCCTGGAAGGCCTTGTCCTGGTCGGTGTTCACGATGGCGGCGTCAAACAGGTGGCCGTAATTCTGCTCCATCTCACGGGCCTTCTCAATGATTTCTCTCAGCTCCTCAGGCTGAAACAAGAGAGGGTGTGAAACCATGAAAATTGGAGTAGTAGTCCCAGAACATGATTTTGCATTTAAAACGAAAGACAGAGGGCAAAGGAATGGGGAAAAAAAGCAAGGGCTCGGCTTGCGTTCTTTAACCCTCATGTTGTGTTCTGGTCATTTTGACCCAGAGATGATGTTCTTTTTCCTAAATATGCTAGTTAATTCTTATTGCAGTGGACTAGAATGTACTGACTTTGCTCACACAGGGTATAACAACTCCCACCTTCTAACACTTTCCAGTCAGAAATTACTGGCTTATAAAAACTACTTGAAGATCTCTCATTGTACCAAATCTTGTATCAATTTGTTTTCTTTCAAATAGTACGTTTTCTATTTCTTTTTGCAACTGATTATTCATAGGCCAAATTGCCCCAAATAATGCATTTTTTACTCAAAAACTGAGATGCATAAGCTCAGATCAATGAAGCCTATGACCACAGTGAGAGAAAAAAAGTTTACAAAAAGACTGAATCCAAGATATGAACAAGATACAACAAAATGCAAAGTAAAAAAGGCCGGTCTTTTTTGACTGCAAACACCAAATGAATCAAAGGATTTTCAGCACAGCACAAGGGTTAAAAGTCTGAGCGCCATGTCATGCACAAGATTCTACAAAAGGCTTGAGATTCAGGCACACAGGTCTGAGATTTCTGTCTAGTGCATGTTTACATAGAAAAACAATGGAAAATCAGCACAGTGGACTGCAAAAATGTTGTATGTGGAAAGCTCCTGAGAGGTGATCTTTCAGGGCCGATGTTTACCTTTGGGGTTTTGTTGTCTTTAGCTAAGAGGGCCCTCAATCGCTCCTGGGATGGAGGAGCAATGAAGATAATGTAGGGCTTGAGGTCCGAACTGCGCAACACCTTTAAAGACTAAAAGAAGGGGGAAGAAACAGTGAATAACAACAATCCTCAAGGAAATGCACGTGGTACTGGATTTCCAAAATTTCCGACCAAACTGCTAAGGCAGAGGTGTCCAATTCTGCTCCTGGAGGGCCACCTTCCAGCAAAGTTTAGCTCCAAACCTAATTAAACACACCTGAACCAGATAATCAAAGTCTTAAAGATGACCAGAAGCTTCCAGGTAGGTGTGTTGGAGCTAAACTCTGCAGCAAAGTGGCCTCCAGGAACACAATTGGTCACCCTTGTGCTAGGGCATTGTTTCCAGCGTGTTCTGAGTGGTCCATCTCACCTGAGTGTGTACACAGAGGAGGCAGATTTTGCCTGTGTTGATGACTTGTCGGACTGAGTCTGTGCTGGTGCCATAGAGGTTCTTTTCAAACTCTCCAGACTCTATGAACTTCCCTGCTGCAGAGTCCATCTCAAAGGCCTGACGGGACACGAAGTGATAATCGCGGCCATTCACCTCGTTATCACGACGGTTTCGTGTGGTGTCTGTGGCAAAGAGAGTTTGCAGCTCAGGACATTACATAGTTACACAAGCTGAAAAACAGTGTTTTCTGATACTTACGAGGAACAGCACCAGCAAACCTGTCCGATTCACTGGAGAGGAGTCTTTGTCGGAGTTCATTTTGACCACAGTTTGGTGGGCCGATGAGAGCGATGGGCCGTTTGCGATTGGCTGGCTGGTGATATAGTGCCATCTCTTCATATGTAAGAATCTCCTCGTTATCAAAGTCTGCAGAACAATAGGAAATGGATGAGATGGAGCAACTACAACAAACTACTGTAGAACTCAACAACAACAACAGTCTGAAAAGACTCACCATCGTTTTTATTAGCATTGTATTGCATCTTCTTTCGCTTCTTCTTGTTCTTTTTTGCACACCAAAGTTTTCCTGTCAAAAGAAGATGAGAATTTAGAGTTGTGCACATATGCATTTAAGAGTGTGCATGAGATCTGTGACCCTAACCTGATTTCTCAGGCTCTTTATCCTCCTCTATGGTTTGCTTCATTGCTTCTCTCTGCTGCTGGAAACTCTTGCCTGGACAATCAGTGAGAAAAAGACATGTATGCATGAAAGTCAAAAAAACTAGGAAGAAATATTTAAACAAGAATCTGAATCCATAGAACAGCATGTGAGATGCAGTACCAGGGACCAGGCCAGCAAGAGGCTGGTTGTCTTCATCCCCGTCTCTGTATGCCTGCCACCAGTTGGGGTCATCTTGGCTGATTATGTGGAGGATATCTCCCTTCTGAAAGCACAGGCCGAGCTCTCGACATGGAACGTAAGGGTCATCTGAGGGGTCGTAGTCAAAATGTGCCTTCACATGCATCTGGGTGAATACAGGGATATGGGTTTAATCACTCATAAGTTCTATTTATGCCTTGCTTCACTCAAGCAATAATTAATTTAGTTCTGACTGAAAGGCTCACCACAGTTTCTTTAATAGGTGGTGGTTTGATCTGCGCACTGGGAATGAGAATGAAAGTCAGTACGCCATGCATGTCCGCCTGTGAACATGGAAAAACAACAACATTCAGTGTCCAGTGGCCTAAGAATGTTTTTAGATACTTCAGTACTTAAATACTTAAGTTTTTTATAATCAAAAACCTAACAGACTTCTTCCTCTTTCTTCTTCCTGCCAACTTTTTTTTTTTTAAGTAATTACCAGGATGTCGAAGACCTCGTTGACATCTTTGCCACGGATTTCCACGCCGTTGATCTCCAGGATCTCATCTCCTTCATGCAGAAGGCCACTGTTTTCTGCCGCCCCTCCTTTCACTATGCGGCTGATGACTACGCTGTCCATATCGTTTCTAACAGTCGCTCCCTGCATAAATACACGTGCACATTAATACAGGTTAAATGTCAAGAAGTGCATAAAATTCGGAGGAAAAGCAATGAAAGAATATCCTCACCAATGGGATGTCCTTTGCCTTCTCAATCCGCACAATTTTGACAGTCTCCCCGCCCCACTGGGTGAGAGTCTCACTTTGACCGACAGAAGGAACAAGAGGCTCCAGCTGCATCTCTTGTTCAGCCACACTGTCATGGGCCATCATAAGCGCCTGAAGGATATAGAGAGCCAGAGATGATGGGTTATATTCAGGATGAAAGCCAAAGAGCTCTACAGAGTAGACATGAGTCTGACCTCAATGTCATGTTATAGTGTTCAAAAGAGCTCAGGCTCTCGGACAGGGATTGAGATCACAGCTGTGGTCATCGGCACAGCAACATAGTGGAGAAATGGGGGAATTGGGAGATGTGTGTGCATGTGATGGAGACAGACCTGCATGTGAGGAGTTTTGAGCAGGGTGCCTAGCTCAAGTCCTTCCTTCTGCGAGCTGTTGTGCATCATGACCTCCACCTGTGAGGACAGATTCAACAACATCAGGTCATCACAGCAGTACAACAACACTACTACATTTATCATGCCTAAAGTACGGTAGGAGAAAGTGCGGAATTTGACTTAAACACCTTTGACAAATTGCATTTCAGTTTTTATAATGTACACTTAAAATCAAAGGTTTAGGATCAGTACATTTTTTTTATGCTTATCAAGGCTGCATTTATTTGATCAAAAATATAGTAAAACAGTAATATTGTAAAAACATTATTATAAAGTACAGTGTACAGTGTTAAAGACAGCTGTGCTGTGTAATATTTTTGTGAACACTGTGATACATATGTTTTAGGATTTTTGGAAATTAACAGCATTTATTTTAAAATAGTAAACATTTGTAACATTGATTTAATTCATCCATTCTGAATAAAAGTATTAATTTCTTTCAAAAAAAAAAAAAAGTGCTGACCCCAAACTTTTGAACATAGTTCATGTTTGTGATTTCACAGATATATTAGGAAACTGTTGGTGTTCACTTTCTTAATAAATGTCCCTGGTCTAATTATGTACGAATCATCAGGGCATAGTCTTGAGGAAAAAAAAAATTAAAGATTTCACAGTGTCATCAAAACGTAACAACTTTCTCTACCTCTGAAATGACTTTTTTTCTGCAGACAAATGTGGAAAAATATTAACCAAAAATATCACAGCCTACTTTTAAGATCTAAAGAAATCCTAATGGATGAAATCAAGTCCACTTCTACATTATTTCCCTATAATTCCCTATAACATTACAGAAATTAAACTTTGCTAACCATGCACACAACCTCGGATGATAACTGTCATATAAAATCACTTTGTGGCAAAGGAATGAGAAATAATCCATATGACTGATGCAAAACACTAAGAGGGAATGATGTTTACTTTCAGATTATACCACAGCAAAGTTACAACACAGTAACAGAAAGTAGGGCTCTGGATTTCAGCAAGATTTTTGTAAACACAAAGTACAGCTTTGTATCAAGGGGTCAGAGCAATGGGGGACTTGGAGAAGTTTTGGAAGTGATCCTACAGTTACAAGTCCTTGTATTCTACAAATCAGTTACAAATCAGTTACAGGTGGAGAACATACACTATAAAGGGATATTTTTGTAGAATTTTAGAAAATACAGTATTTATGAGAAAATACGGGCATAATATTCAAGAGCTCTGGATGGGATGTGTCCACAGTCCACACTGGCTCTGGTAACCTTTCCCATGAGAGAGAGTATTACTGTGAGAGCACAGCACAGGTCAGTGGATCTGGCTCTTAATGAATGAGGAGGACAGAGCAACTCTGTGTCTTGTATTGTACTGCACAGAGTGGGATAACCAAAAACAACAACGATGAGTTTATCAGGCTCTCATTAGCACTTCACACAACACTGACTCCAACTAAAGAACCTTTTCACCATAAAACCTCTTAATTTGTGCACATATGCATTGAGCCAATCATTTGCACTGCTATAAAATATCAGATCTCCTTAACTGTCATTTAATCAGGATTATAAATGTGTGGTGACCTCAGCCAACCAGCAAAGTCATGACATTTTCAAGTCATGATTATTTTCCTGTGATTAGTCACATGGCATTGACGCAACTTGATTATACTATGACAAACAGACTAAAACAATAGTTGTTAATGTGCCTGTTTTAAATTTTTGTGCTCTGGTTACAGTTATCTTGGCAACATGGATCAAAGAACCAGGAGTAAGAGTAGTGTAATCACTATTTTTAGAGAAAAGTGCTGGGTGGGGTGTGTTAACTAATCACTTTGTTTCAACTTTACCAACTACTTGTTCATACCTACAACAGACATGCACCTACAGCTTGTGACTGTCAAATGATTATATGACTATAATACTGAACTGAACTGAGTCCGGCAGAACTATTTAAAAGAAAATGAAGTATTATTCACATGCAAAAACTCTATTTCAGTTGGAACAGTCCATTGCTAAGTGCCATTAATAGCACAAATGCAGATGCTCCCCTATTAGCCAGTCTGCTAATTGCCCTTTTGTTGTTTTTAACCACTGAATACTCTGAAACCTCTTGTCCTGAATTGTTCTTTGATGTTACTGATTTCCAAGCTATGTATTCTCTGGGTTCACATATTCAAACAATGCAATAACAGTATCAACAAATAAACAGTCAACAATAAGACACATTCAGCAAAGTGTCACTTCACCTCTAACAGTGCTTCTAAAAAGAGATGCAAAGAACAAGTGACAAACATCAAATCAGGTCTGAAGTTGTGCTTCACAGCTGTCAGAGTTCCTGTCTCACAGCTCTTCATGTGTCCTTGAAAATCGGTTTAATATATCCAAAACAACTTTCATGTTGCACATTTCCATTGAAGTTTCTTATGCTCCCCAAGGCTGCAATTATTTGATCAAAAATACGGAATAAAAACAGTAATATATTACATTTTAAATTATTATTACATTAAAATATTACTATAGTTTAAAATAACTTCATATTTTATAATATAATTTACTTCTGTGAAGGCAAAGCTACATTTTCAGCAGTCATCACTCCATTGTTCACAATCACACAATCCTTCAAAAAATTATTTAAATATGCTGATTTAGTGCCCCATTTATTCTGCAAAATAAAACTATTTATTCGAAATAGAAATCTTTTGTAACATTATAAAAGTCTTTACTATCACTTTTGATCAATTTAATGCATCCTTGCTGAATAAAATCATTACTTTCTTTCTTGAACGCTAAAGGGTGGAGAAATCTCACTGAACGGTAGTGTATCTCTTCATCTATATCCTGTTCATCTCAGTCCATACACAAGACCTTTATTAGACATTGAGTCATAGTTAGGGATGAAGCAAAAGCATTAAGATGTCTCCAAATGACAGATGAAGTGGAGAGAAATCAAACATGTTTTTTAGACATTTTAACAACATTAGTTTGTACGAGGTCCCCAGTTGCAAATGAACTAATCCACAAACACACTTTTTCAAAAGCTCCTTTACCAGGTGGAAAGTGGACAGTAGCGGTGGGCGATATGAGCTAAAATTCATATCACAATATTTTACACTGTCCAGGCGATATCGATATTATATTGCAATATAAGAAAAAATTACAGGCAAAATATTTTAACCTTATATAACTAGAAAAAGTAAGGGATTGGACATAGACATGAAAAGTCTTTTTTTTAATGGTGCCCTTTAATATTGTCAAATACTCAGTATTCAAATAACAGATCAATATAAACACACCTACATTTATCTATTAAAAATAAAGTAAACACTGTAATATTGTGAAATACTGTCCATTTAAATCTTAGATCTATTTGAATATTTTAACACATAAGCTACTGTATTCCTGTGATCAAAGCTGAATTATCAGTATCATTATAGTATTCAGTGTCACATGATTTTCAGAAATCATTCTAATATGCTGATTTGCTGCTCAGTAAACATTTCTGATTATTATCAATGTTATAAACAGTTGTGCTGCTTGATATTTTTGATATTTTTTTATGATTCTCTTATGAATATTTAAAACGGTCCTTTGTGTCAGAGTTATATAACTCAATATAACTCTGATTCATCAATCGCGCCATCAAGTGGTCTGTTATTGATACAACCACAACTTCTACAACTGATAACGGAGCGCTCATGCGGGTACTGCGAGTCATGTTGAGGTAATTAAAATATATTAAATTAATATTTTGCGTTCAATTATTTACTTATCAGGTAAGTGGCCGCATGATAAGCGGGAGAGTTACGCAGTGTAGTCTTTATCACCCTGCAAAGGTTTCTTTTGCAAAATAATCTGCTGACTATACACTATGGGAACCACTGCAGTAGGCGATTTGTGCTCTATTAATTTGGTCTGTTACAGTGGTCTATGTGTTTGATTACTAACGCCTGTGTAGTACGGTGTTGCACACAGAGGACAAAAACGTTCAGCCTTGACTCTTTTTCGTCATTTGTGTTAAAATTTGCAAAGCGTTCCAAATTGAACAAAACTATATAAATGCAAATATGTAACGGTATCCGCGGTATCGCAAAATCCATATCATGGAACAACATAATACCGGTAGCCACTTTCATACTGGTATAGCGCCCATTCCTAGCGGACAGTCATGTGACTTTATGACATTAGGCCCACACACTGCTGCATTTAACCAGGAGTAGCTTGACGAAGCAGATTCAAACCTTTTCTTTTTTTCCAAGTCTTTTGTGTATTTGTTTTTTATTTTTTCAAGCACCTACCCCTCTTGGCCTTCAGAGGGGAAAAACCCTCCACTTTTCTTTGTCTAGCTTCTTTTTAATATTAGTAGGCCTATTCTGATGCCAAATGTGTGATGCCAAATTTCTTATGTATCCATATTTACCATGTCTGCATGCTTCCTGCTCATCTTTTACTCAATTCACGTATTTAACAAGTGCGGCTCACCTCTTGTGCAAGGCTCTGTGCGTGGTCCATCATGGGATAGGGAGGGCTGGGCCGGTTCATATAGTGGGCCACAGCGTTGTGAATGTTGAAGGCTTTCTGGAAGTCAGGCTTCTGGACCAGCTGTAGAACCAGCTCTATGTCATCTTGACTCTGAGAGTCATTTAAACTATGCTGCACCTGCTTGAGAGACATCAACAGGTCCTCCAGCTCTGAAAGCACAAACACAAACCATAAGTATGCTTGCAGATCACTCATATATCTCAAAAACAGCCTGATGTTAAAACAGAAGAAACCGTAACTTCAAAGAGGAACAACAGTACATACCTCTGAATCATTCACCCAGAAAACCGATGACATGGCCTCTCAACAAAGACTCCCTCAATGAGCATGTTTATTGTTCGTCATCCACATCACACAACATTTGACTAAATCAAAGATGTAATTCAGCTATTTTAGTCCTTGACTAACCAAGTTTCAGCTATGCTGTAATTCCCCTTTATAGGAGTGATTCTCCACAATAGGAGTGAGACATGTGGGTGTGTTTTCCTTGTGTGGTGTGTAATGTCTAAGTGGGTGGCTAATAGAGGTCATAGTGGGTAAATCAAATATCCTAAGTGTTGCCTTTGCTGTTTTTGACAGGCTATATTTTATGCACAATTTAGTGCTACAAAGAGTTTTAGACCGTCCAAAAATAGCATAGGGAGAGCGTGACAAACAATGCAGAGAGATGAACTGGAACACAAACAAAAAAGGAAAACACAGTATAGCAAGAGTGGTCTGGGCCAGAATGTTTCATAAAAGCCTTTTTAATTAACCTCCCCCTTGGCGGGTCCTCTTCTCCCTCCCTGAGGAATTCTACTCGCACACATCCCTCGGCCATGACTTTCAGCAGCAACTCCAAGTGCCCCTCTCATTTGCACAGTAACTCAGTTTGTTCATCCTCGCCATGCATTCTGGACTTTCCCTTAATGGAGATCTATTCAAAACCAAGAATTTACTGGAAGAGCTGAGCATGTGTGTGTGTGTGTCTAATCTAATAGATTAAACTCTAGTGAAAGGCTTCATGTCAAGAGAAACTAAAGAGAAAGACTAACAGGTTATGGTGTGAGGAAAGCAATGAAAGGTGAAAAACAAACTAAATAATAATAATAAAATAAAATATCAGCTAAAAAGATATTAAAATAATGGGGCATATAAATGGACTTGTCCTCATTTAGTTTCAAGTCCAGTGGCTCTTTGGCTCTTGAACACTCTTAGTCATCAGTAACACGGCTCTTTGCCTCCTCTAAGAATGACTTCACTCATGCATGCTGATTTTAGCAGTCAAGTGCTCTTCAGTTCCTCTGAATCAGTTTCAAACTCACATTTCCATAACCATTTGTGCCATTTTGTCACTTTTTGTCATATGATTGTGGAAAGTATTGGTTAATTATGTTTTTTGGACACTATCTAATCAGTTTAAAATGTCTGAATGTCATTGCATATCATGTTTTATATAATATTACAGAATTTATTAAACATTTGAATTAGTTTTTATTTTTATATTTTCATTTGAATTTAAGTTTTAGTATTTTTTGTCTCTCATTTTTATCAGTTTTTAATGTTTCTAGCTTTAATTTGGTTTTATTTCAGTTCTAGTTCTAGTACTTCAACTTAACTAATCTAAATGTTTCAAATTTTCATGTTATTGAAGATATTCATCTAATATTATATTTTATGAAAATGATTTTTAACAACACTGATCGTATCTGATTTACCAGTCTATCACTATTAAGGATAGAAAGGAGTAAAGACAGAAACAATGTGGAGAAGAAAGTGGGAACAAAAAATGTTGCAAGCCAGATTCAAACTCGTACATCCCCCTTGAGCACCATGACTCAATTTGTATGCTAAACACCATGGCTTTCAGACCCACAATACTGGTGCTAGCTCTGAACATGTCAAGAGGCGGGTTTATAGCAGCAGTCTTTGGAAACAATGCCCATTAGCAGTTTATAACACCCACCTAGTAGAGCTGGTGGTGCAGTGAGGCTCTGCAGACCACCTATGGAGCCACCCGGACCTTCCATTTGCTCAAAGGTGGGGTTATCGATGCCCACTTTGGGATTCTGGGAGAGTTTCTTGAGGCGCATGGACGAGGTGAGGTCAAGTTCCTGTCGGTTGCGGCCCTCTTCCTCCCGTCTTCTGCGGTCCTCCTGCTGCTGACGGATCCTTTCCAGCTGAGCACTGCGTCTGACGGGCAGGGTGCGGGCACCCAGTTCACTGGGGCAGTCCACAGCCATCTCCCTGTGTCTCTGCACCACCTCCTCCAGAAAGTCAGTGCCTCCGCCGCTCCCTCCCCCGCCATCTGTCTCTGTCACATATCCATTCATGTGGGAGGCGGTCATCATGGCTGTGCGTGTGTGGGGCGATTTGTGGTGTGAGTGTGTGTGAGGTATGAGGGTTAGGAGGGGTGCTTTCTGCATGGTGTGAGGGCTGAGGCCATGACAGCAGGGCTGAGGTCAGTTGCAGCTCCAGACAGAGAGCCACACCTAGAAAAGAGGGAACAGCGGTAAGAGGAGCTCTCCACAATCAAAGATATTTTAAGTGTTTTTCAAAAATACTTTCACATTACATTTTTTAACATTATCTTTTCATTTAAAATCTTACCCATACAACACATTTTTGTTTACAAGCTTGATCTACTATAACCCTAAACCCTAATTCATATTTTTTCAGAACTGTTTGTGCTACAGGCATGAATGATACTTAGGGGCCCGATGCTGCACTCCTGTACTTGTACCCGTACTCCTAAAAATGCTCAGAAACTAAAAGCCAATACCACAGAGTGCGTGAACAGTGCTGTGTCCAGATAAAGAATCACTGACAACAGACCAACAGAGAGCAGAATGGAGATATTAGAGATTAAGGATGTCTATAAAGTACATGTATGTAATTAATATAAATGATATTCATGCCTGTATGGCTGATGTGCGTGAGCTGATAAGCACGCTGAGTTGACAGAACGTGCAGTGGTACAGATGTGCGAGCTTGTCAAGCAAATATTCCCTTCTCACAGACATCACTGGAAAGCTTGTGGTTCGGTCAGAAAGCAAGTAAAACAATGCACAAGTTACTAAAGTTACTTTGACGGTAAAGAGGAAGCAAGATTGCTGTTCGCTCACTTGGCACATGCAACTATCAATTCAACAAACAAAAACTTTTATAATATAATAATCTTAGCTTAATTAGTATGATTAAATCGACTAATCATCGAATATTAAATTTTTATTTATTTTTTATAAACTCTCATTCGCCATTTAGTTAGCCATATGAAAAAGTCACTGAATGACATCATTCTGCCTGACATCTCCTTTTGTAGATATGAAACAAAATAGAGGTAGGGGTTAGGTTCTTTATTTTTGGATAAACTATTTTATTCAAGCACAACCTTCACAACAAAATCTCTCTTAAAAAACCTTATAAGGCTATGATAATCAAAACAGTCCTGAGCTTGATCAAGTTTTAATCTCTGCAAACCAAACTATCACTTTAATTAAATAATATTTTTTTTTCCCACTAATAAAAAGATTTTATCATTAGCTAGCTTCACACTGGAGAGCTGCTTTATAACAGAAAATCAGGTTGTAATTCTAACTGAAAGCGACACTGACTCTTGATTTCATGTTTAATACTGTAAAGGTGCTTGATTTTAGAGTATCTATTGCATAAAGTACTAACGTTATATAAATAAATGTGACGACTTCAATGGAGTACCGAACTGCAGAGCTTGTGCAGACATCCATATCGCTGTAATCAGATGCGTTTTAGACTGTTGCTTTGCTTTCACACCGTGGTCAGTTTTTGTTGTTTATTCTGTTATTGAGATGAAAGCATGCAGCATGTGTTTACATAATCATCAAAACACCGCTCAGCAGCCTCAGGTTTGGCTCTGCTGCGTTTGCTATGAAGCGATGACGTCTTCTCTTGAATTGCATCCGGGACGGATGAATTACCGTCTTGCGCTACAGTGCCACACTGGTCAAACCATGTTATTGCAGGCTCTTACATTGTGTCCATATGAGATAAAATGACTACTTGACAACAAAAATATGTCGACAATTTTTTTTTGCCGATGTTGTCGATAATGTCAAATAAATCGTTTCAGCCCTACATGCATTATTTGGATTAAAACTAAATCGTAAATATAAGACATGCAAAAATTACAGGGGCATTTACTATAAACATTTATTTTACATGTCAAGTATACACTATGTTTGGCAAAGTGAAATTGAAACTAGCAGCCTGTGTGAAATGTGCTAGGTTATAGCCTACATGTCTCTCTCATGTGTGCATGCGTTGCGCATGTTTTGCTTGTTTTATGAGTGCTTTGCATTACATGAGACTTTGGAATACAAGTTGCAGCATGTTTCAGATGAAGAAAAAAAAAAGTGACATATTTCAGAAAATATGTTCATCACTGTTCCAAGATGTGCAATGTAATCTTGTTTAAGGAACTGGTATCGGTATAGAAATTTTTGAACGATACCTAGCCCTGGTGGCAACAGGTTTTGACCAGGCAAGCACTTATAATTTCTTTCAGAAAATGTAGAAAGACAGTTTCTTTTGCTTTTATTGTAATACATGTGTAGTCTAGTCAAGACTAATCATCCATAAAGAATGTAGTTCATCTGCAATCTATCTATCCATCCATCACATATCCAGTTGTTTTGACATTAAGTTTCTTTGTCTTTTTTATAGGACAGTGAAAATTTGACAGTTGAGGGAGAGAGTGGACGAATGTGTTTGGGACAAGATCCAAGTCCCATGATAAGGAATACCTGACATTATCCATTAAAACTTAAATTAGCAAAACACAAAAAAGCTCTGTACAGTCACAACAGGAAGATGTCTTGTTTTTAGTAGTTCAATGGATCACAAAATGTAACTTGCTTTCCATTTATTACTTAAAGCTAGGTATTTCTTCGATACCACAGCAAAAACTAAGAACCTAACCAAGAAAGTCCAAACATAATTAAAGGATTAGTTCACTTTAAACTTAAAATTTCCTGATAATTTACTCATCCCCATGTCATCCAAGATGTTTATGTATTTCTTTCTTCGGCTGAAAAGAAATAAAGGTTTTTGATGAAAACATTCCAGGTGAACTAATCATAAGTGAACTAATCCTTTAAAGTTAACATTAGTTAATTCATTAGTTAACAAACTGCCAATGAAAAATTCTTCTGAACATTCATTAATCTTAGGTATTCCAATATTTAATAACACACTGTTAAAATCAAAAGTTGCAGCTGTGTTATTTAATGAGCTAACATGAACTAAGACTTGAATTTTTTTAACAAAGATTAATAACTTCTGTAGCAAATGTAGCTATTGCTCATTGTGAATATTAATGCATTAACTAAGGTTAACTAATGAGGTCTTTTGGTAAAGTCATACCTATTGGTCTTTATGGTTCTTTTGCACTTTAATCTGTGTAAAACTTTTAACTTTATATATTTTTCTGTATTGCTTTATTGTATTTAAACTTTTAGTTATTTTTGTTATAAGAAAAAAATTATTTAAGCTGTTATACTGTATTATGACCACTTTTTTTAAACTAAATTTCAATACCGTGATAAAAACATTGCCAATTAATCGCAACAGGGAAATCTGATACCGGCATATCCCTACTGTGCACGCTTCATGTGTATGCAACTGTGGGCATAGAAAACAACACACTAGTACAGAATTGAGTTCTCTTTCACCTGTTCTTAGGCTGGAATGGTTTAAAATCACCAGTGTGTAAACACATACAAATGATAAACACACACTATTATGGTTAAATTTTGCAATTAATCCGCGGATCATGTGTGCCAAACCATGGGGCTTGGCCCGTACAGATTGAGGATCGACTACGATCTGTTCAACCTCTACTTGTTTTACCACTTTACCCTCAGGCAGCACCACTGATTAATTACAGTGTTATTTATGGCATTTATTCCTTTATGAGTGTACAGTTATTTAAAGAACCGTGTTAAAAACTGCACAATATGAGAATAAAACACACGAGTCATCCTCACACAAAAGGCTCAGAGAGAAAAACAAACAGCCAAACAGTGCTCTTCTCAACTGCAGTGGCCTTGTGGCTGTGAGCGAGAGCTGTGTCAGCTGTCTGAGACAGGCCAGATCAGTTTTATCTGCCCTTTTATCATCCCCATTTCTGACAGCTGACACTTTCAGAAAACCCCAACTCGCTTTTCACCCCCCAACAAGACCTTGCAGATGTGAGCAGCCCTGACCCTTCACCCCTCAAGCCTTTCCTTAAATCTTCTCAGACAGTTTTCAGTAACAAACAGCCTTGAGTCATGGCTCTGTCACTCAGTGAGTCAGGTGATGAGGCATGCATTTGAGGGAGACACTGGAGGAAGCTCTTGTAACGAGAGTATTCATGGCAAGAAGGATTTAAGATTGAAGTATTTGCTGTTGACTTGAGATGCCAACAGTCTACCACTGAATTATACAAGAAACAGTGATACCACGTAAAATGGGCGTCTCCTTCCAGGAAAACCCATCCCATATGATAAAGAAAAGACATGTGACCACACAATAAGGATAATGGATAACCTTTGTCCCTCCATCTACCCCTCCTCCATTTACGTTCCTCATTCCACATCTCTAACTACTTCAACTGTGGGCATACAATATGAGAGCCTGCCCATGCTATGATCAAATATAAATATAAGAAAATGTGACCTCCTGACAGGTGCAGGTCTTTATGGGTATGAACATCTGGAAACTGAAGTGACCCACATGGATACCGCTGCAAGTGCAGTCAATAAATAATGATTTTGATCAATGAAATTCCATGACTTTCCAAGACATCCATAAAATGATTTTTGAGAAATTAGTTAAAAAATTTGTGAATAAAAAACAAATTACCAAAAAGGTTTCATACACATTTTTAAATAAATAAAGATACATTTTGAAATAAAATAAATAAAAAACAATTATCTGTATGTTTCTCAAACAATACAATCACATTTTTTCAGAAGACTTAAATATAGCACACAAGTCATATGGGCTACTTTTTAAATTATTTTCACTCTTCATTTTTGTCCTTTTTGAAGTCTGAAAAAACATAACCTATATTTAGCTTTGTCTACTTTGTAGTCAAAACATACATGTTTGGATCAGCATATTGGTGATTAAATGATGACAGAGCATTAATATTTGTGTGAACTATCGCTTGAAGACCTGCACACCTACCATGAGCGTGACAAAAAGTTGTACGTGTTATAATGTTAAAGGCTATTTAATAACCCTTTAAAGTCCAGCCTGCACAAATGCATCATCTAAGCTCCCATCTTGCTGGAGTCAGGAAGTAAAGCAGTGCTGATAACAGAAGTTGTTGCAGCACAAATGATGGCTGAGATGAAAATCACTGGAGTTTCCAGGAAACTCTGATTCACTCTGCCTCTCAGTCTGACCTCAGCAGAGCCTTCTGTCTTATACAGAACCTCTCTCATCTTTGACACTATCCCTCATTTAATCAGGCTTCACTCCTCACTAATGCACTGCTCCCCTCACTTCTGCCATGCCCTCCCTGTTTCCCCTCCTCCCTGAAGACTGCTCTGGGATTATGGTGCTGCACAACTGTCTAACATGTTGCCGTGACAACAGTTTTGTCTGTGGGCGGGAGGTCCTAAGCCCTGAGAACCAAAAGAGGGTGAAAACACAAAGACACACAGAGGGGAGAAGCTATATGTGGGTCCTCACCTGTGTTTGCCAGTCAGCCCAAGATAAGACCTCTAGATTGTAGCAGGTCTCCTCTCTCGTCAGCACTGACCCGCCTGCCTCCTCTCTTCCCCTGAATGCTAAAAGTCTGTCTCTCTTAACTCCTCCTGAAATAAAAAGAAAGAAATTGTGAGTGCAGACAACAACATGACCTTATTTATACCTCATCAGATCACAAGAGGATGGAACACACTACATTTGTAGAGTAAACGCTAATCTGTCCTGATTTGTCTCGGACAAGAGTAAAGGACAAAGACAATATAATATATATAAATAATATTAATTATTAGCATTTCTATAGAGTTTACAGCAGGAGTTTGTCCTGCATGCCTCTATAATTCACATAGCCGTCTCTTAGGTCATCGTTGTGCAGTGACGGAGCAACAATCCCATAATGCAAAAGGCAGGAATGCAAAACAGCCTGGGAATGACATTCCTCAGCAGACTAGATCAACATAAGGGCTCTATTGTGAGTGTCTGCATGCACTCGCTTTCTCATGCAACCTCCATAACTGATTACAAGTGTAAACCCAAGTCAAGGTTACATTAAGACAAAAGAACAAGTGTGAGAAAAAAAAAAGGAAGAAAGAAAGGGAAAAAAACAGGCCTGCGGTAAACAGAGATTTATTTCATTAAGACCCCTAAGCCACTGTTGTTTGTTTGGATGCAGCTTTGCCGATATCGACAGGGCAAAATCCAATTCATTTTTCCTATAAAAAGGTAAGAGGATTGTAGCCTTACACCACACACAGATGTAGCTTGAGCGTAGCCAACATACATGTGAGCTGCACACACTCCCCACATTATTCAGGTATTCATGCTGATGTCATTATCAAGGTGGTTTCCAGCCTGTTGGCCGCAGATAAGAACAATCTTATGGCCGCCCACTACAATGCACCAGAGACAATATGCAATACAGAGCTAAATCAAACAATCCCCCAACTGACAATGCCAAAAAGCCCCGTACATTTACATAACAGCCATCTAGGCCTATCTTTCATGAGAGCAGCTCAGATGGACGACTGAGGTATAGTGCTTTCCAGAGTCCAAAATCAACACATTAAAGTTAAAATTGGCTCAGGCAAGAAAATGTATGAAGTAACCGGAAAGTTGGCCACATTTTTTGTTTAGGAAATGCAACATGGTTTTAAACAGCAACACAAGAATGATATTCTGTTGCTATTTAATCTGGCATCACTGACGTGAGCAAATCAGGTTTGATCATATTAAAGTGATATAGATGTTCTATGTCTGTTGTTTATCCCCTAACAAGTTTTACTTCAGAAGAATTACCATTAGAAAAAAAAAAAGGAAAACAAAGAATCAAATAATTAGGGTTGGGAATTGAAAATCGATTCCAATTCCAGTATCAGAATACTTAAGGTCAGTAATGGGATACTTCTTGTGAAATTAAAATTTCAGTTCCACCTATTGATTCCTTTGTGTGTTTGTGATTAGCTAACAGGTTGCAAAAGAGGTGTCACCACCCACATGACAACACACTTTGATTTAACAGATCGTTAAATGTGAACGTAATTCTTTTTCTAAACTACAATAATTAATCTGTTTCATTCCTCAACCTTTGACATGTGCGATCACAAAATTGATTTTTATATGATACACTATCACTCTTGGTTCTTCCATGCAGCATTAATAACAAAAATATATAGAACCCCTCCCAAAACACAATTGAAAATTGAATGAATTTCAGAGTTATAATGGGAATTGTATTGGTTTTAATGGAAACTATAATGGTTTATTTGATGGATTCTATTGGTGGGATGTAATATGGCAGATGGAAACCAATAGAACAACAGTAGTTCCTATTGGAATAATGCTAAAAACAAAAAGGAATTTTGTAATGGTTTAATGGAAACTGTTTCTGTTTTTTTTGTTTTTTTTCTCAGCAGGGTAATGATACTCGTACTGTGCTGCACATTATTAACAATATTGAGCTGAAGCTTGACTTTGCAAATTTAAAATCGCAAATCAAATCGCAATATGTCAAAAAATAAAAAATAAATAAATAAATATTACATATTTTCCCCATATCGCACAGCCCTAGTCTAATGTTTAGGACAATATGGATCTTGTACTTTCCCCACAGCAGCTCACTATGTCCCCTCACTAATTTTCAGATGCGCTTGCAACAAACATCTATATATCAATATAATCAGAATTATCTGAATTGAAATTTTTGAATGTACATAGTAACAGGTTCTCCATACTGTAAATGTGCACTGTTGGGAGAAGGGAGGCACACCACACTTCTTATAAGTTAGGACTGGGTGATAAAACGCTAACAATAATTACTGTGATATAATTTTCCTTGATAATACAATAACAAGAGATCGATAAATGTTCGATAATGTTTATGAGCCAAAAGCATAACGAAGCAGCGCTACTTATTGACAATAAGCTACTTATAAATGGCCACACAGACCATTTATCCTCTCAACTCAAAGTTCAAATGGCAGCGCAGCGCGAGCTCACTAGAGCAGATACATTTACCAACTCATAAATATCAGCCAAAATACACCATTTTTCAAATATTGTAACTCATTTTTCAAATATTGGCATTGGCCGATAAGTTTTTCTGCTTGGCCGATGTGTTCGAGGTGAGATTTTTATTTTGATGGTGAGCCAGACTTTTATTTTGATGTCACTGAGAGCGACAGCGACTGAGCGCACACAGCTCGCATTCTCCTCTTGTTCGGATATAGGTCTGTCTAATAATCAGATAGAACATTTAAACTAAGGAATTAATGTATACAAAAAGTATTATAATGATTAGAGGTCGACCGATTGATCGGTCGATTTTTGGCATTTTTTAATTAATTGGCATCAGCCGATTGTGCTGCAAATTAGGCCGAATTATAGTCAAGCGCACTGGCAGGTAGCGAAGCATTGTTGCTGAACTCCCTCTGAGGCTGCGTGAGAGACGGAGCAGCTCACACTCTGCAGCAGTGGCTTGTTCACACACAGCTTCAGCTAATGGCAGGGCAAAACAGCCAGTTTCAAAAGTGTAATTACCCAACTAGAATTGATGCCATATTCATAAGTGCAACAAGTCATTTGCATGTGAAAGTAGAAACATGTTCAGTTCAGACGAAACTTCTGTGCTGATTATAACGTGCACATTTACTTTCCTCATGTAATGTGTGCGTAGGTCGGACAATATCCTCCATGATTTCATCGCTCGTGGCCAGGGCACTTTTAAGCATTTAGGAGCAGCAGGCTGTGTAATGTGTGTGAAATCTTTTATTTTTGTTTTCACTATGGCCATTTGACTTATAGCAGTGTCCAGTGTTTCCTATACATCGATATATTTGTGACGGCTCGTCACTATATCAAAACTGACTGCCACAAATAGATTTTCCAAAAAGATTATACTTTGTTAAATAAAATGAGCACTTCACATTTCAAAATTAAAATGCAGCATGGGTGTTTTTATATAAATGTATCTTTAAAAAGAACCAACTGTCTTCAGAAAAGCTTCAATGTCATTTTCATTTTGTCTTTCCTGTAATGCCTGATAAAGTAGCATTTGTGAGCAGTGCTTATTTGATTACAGCCGTTATGGGAGAAACCACTATATCTCTGCTACAACAGCACCTTCTGCTGGCAGATAATTAATTTGCAGTCTGTGGGAAACACTGGTGTCCGTCAGTAAACAAACAAAAAGCTTGCTTCAGAACTGTTTTGAGAAGGTGCTTAAGTTTTGAGCCATGTATTATTACTCTAAATTGGGCTATTACTACTATTACTATCTTGTACCCTGCAATAACAATTTGCTCAAACTCACTTTTATGAGATGAATCAAAAAAAAAGAAAATCGGCACAACATATCGGCCAAAAAAATCGTCATCATATATCGGCCATCGGCTAATCTTATACCTGAAAGACAATAGCCGCTTTTCCACTGTCGGGCCAGTGCGAGCCAGGGCTTAAAACGGGCCGGGCGGGGCTAATAGCCTCGGGCCAGAATAGCGCAGCGTTTCCACAGTCGGGCCAGAAGCTCCGCTGCGCGTCACTAAAACCCGCCCTTTACACGCCTCTCGGGAACAACGTCACGCAACCCCATCATTTCACCAACAAAGAGAAGTTATCAGAAAACTAATCAGAAATAAGTCACTGGAACTAGCGCGATCACAAACCGAACACGATAACAGCGGCCTTTTGTTTGCATGCTTTGTTAAATATTCAAATTCAAAAGCATCGATGTTTTACTATTAGTGATACATTAAGCATAATGAATAAATTTATCAGGACTCAAAATTAATCACACAGAAATAAATGTATTTCTATTTTATTTATTTATTTTTAACGCTTATGAAAATAGCCTGCTTATTCAGTCAAGACTGTTTCTGTTTATTTGTAGTCACAGTAGCCTTTATACGTCACATTTAGAAGAATGATAATAACTTTATTTTTATAAAAGCTCCCGAACAAAAATCATTATTATATTTTGATGACATGCTACGCGGAACTAAACTTTCGAGACGAGACTTATGACAGATAAAATATGGTACTAAATAAATACACAATTGTGATAGAGAATAAGAAGCTGACGTCTGATTTCTCCAAGTGGTTGCATTTAGCATGTTTACTATGGTAACGTTAATGTTTAGCGTGCATAGTCTTTTACATCGCTTATAAATATTCCTGCCTTTTATGATAATTATAATCCACATCGGATCGCGTTGTTTCAAACACTCGCTGCTGACTGAAAGTGAGTTTTGAGCTCAGCTTATTTTAAAAAGTTTTTAATGTTGATGTTATAGCTGTTATTTTTCTGAAATGATCCGCGGCTCTGACGCTCTCCACTCACGGAGAAACTCCGCCTTTGTTCATAACCACTCCTCTAGCCCCAGCTGGCCCGCTTTGGCCCAAGGTTTTTGTCGGGCCAAAAAACCCTGGCCATTGGCCCCGAGGAAGCCCCGACGAGGCACGATCAAGCCCCGGAAGTGACAGTGGAAACGCGACTGGCCCTGGCACGCACTAGCACGCCCGCTTTAAGCCCGACAGTGGAAACGCGGCTATTGATTCAGATATGTCTATTAGACTGTTTCACATCACAAGTGTCAGTGGAGCGTGAGAAGCACGTTTTGTCAATGCCCATGTTAATAAATCATATCATTCAGGCTGCTGCTGATCCAGAAAGAGCAACACAAAATGTCTTTTCAACCTCACATCATTATTTCTGTGTTAACAGACATTTAATTAACATAAGTACTGGGATAAAAGTTTATAGTTTGGGTATAAACACTTATTCTCTACAGTAGCGTTCAAAACGAAACAAAATTAACACAAGTCAGTACTTTAACACTAACACACTTACTCAAGCATTCAAACACAACTTCTCAACAAAAAAATAAATATAAATTTAAAAAATAATTCAAGAGATTCTAATAGTGAAACAAGTCTTTATTGATGAGAGACTGACTCCATTTATTTATTTTTTTAATTTTGTTCAAATTAATATATTTTTTAAAGACATAATCAATGAACACTGTCAAAACCACTAGTAAATTGTTATTTTGTTTAGTTTTCTAATCTTTTTTTTCTTCAGAATCGTGAGAGAATCGTGATCTCCAATTTATATATAAAAACAACATGATTCTCAATTTATCCAGAATCGTGCAGCCCTAGTTTACATGTTGTTTATTGCTGCATATAATATATATATATATATATAGATAGATATATAATAGAAGTTTAATTTCATTCCTTCATGATGCCATTGCTGAGATGCTAGACAAGCAACTGAACACTATAAAGCTAAGCATGATGGCGATTGTTCGTGAGGAGATAAACAATTTCTACGCATTTGAATTCATTGGAAATGGATGTAAAATTGTTCAACGACAGATTTGACTACATACAGGCTACGGTCCGAGATGTCAAAGGAATCGATTGCCAGCAAGTCCCGCCTAGAAGAGCTTCAGGAGAAGTTATCTCTGTATGAAGATAAATCCAGACAAAATAATCTAAAGCTGGTGGGCCTGACTGAAGGAACCGAAGGAGGGAACGCAATCCAGTTCTTGCAGACCCACATTCCAAAGTGGACACCGGCTATACAAGGGAGAACGATTGAGATTGAACTTACGCACCGGCTGTATGCGAACAAGGATTCTTCCAGGAAAAAGGGCACACTTTGATCTTTAAGCTCCTCCGCTACAATGACCGGCAATTGATCCTGCAGGGAGCTAGAAACTCGTCATCGCTGAGTTACGAAGGGGGCAACTTACGGTTCTTTCCAGACTTCAGCATGGGAACGTCTCAAAAAAGGAAAGCCATGGGTGAAGGAAGAATACCGCTCCAACAACTAGACATTGAGTCATTCCTGCTCTAGTCAAAGTGCGAAACGGCCAGGAGCAGTTGCTTTTCAAATCCCAGAGAGAACTAGAGAGGTTCGTCACGTCTCTAAGCACCACTACGGAAATGGTTACCGCTTCATCTGCAGAGATGTCTAAGGACTAACACAACCTTTTTGGTTTCTGTAATAGCACTTTAAGTAGGGAAATAAGTTTATGTATGGCCGTGAAGGATATCCGGATGTGCGGGACGCTGATATTTGAGTATATCTACATAGTTCGAGTGCATGGCCTCGAATAGTTTTACTTTTCAGGCAGGTAAGAGGGTGTCTTTTATCTCCCTGCAGGGCTGCCTACAATATGTTATTCGGTTCATTGGTTAGTTTAACCATTACATTGTTAGTAATACCAGGGTTTGCGGTATTTATTTATAATATTATTTATGTGTTTCGGAGGGTTGGGCTTATTGTCAATGTGTATGGTCACCATGGTTACCCTTGCCTCTCGTGTGCTTATACCATGACAATTCCAGGATGAGGGATTTTAATGTGATATCCTGAAATGTCAATGGTTTGAACTCTCCCATAAAAAGATCAAAATGCCTAGATTACTTACATCTCATGCGAGCTGACATAGCCCTTATTCAAGAATCCCAGTTTAAGGCTTCAGACGCGACTCGGTTTCAGAATAGATATTATAAACTGATAGCTTCCTCATCCCATAATAGTGCTTCAAGAGCAGTTGTTATACTTCAGAACAGAAGATTCCCATTTCTAATAGAGAAAACAGGAGGAAACGAGAATGGGTGGAATACATATGCCTCGGGATCATGGAATAACTTAAAAATGTTTTTTTTTTCTCTTTTTATTCCCCTAATAAATATGACACAGATTTCTTCCCAGACCTTACCAAATTCTTCCTTAGTTTTGCTAATTACAATTTGGTTGTTGGCATGGACGCTAATGCAGTTTGTAATCCCTTAATTGATAGATCTTTTTCTACTGTACATGGGGATCAGGCTTCACAGTCATTAAATGATCTTATCGTGGATAATGACCTGTGTGATATCTGGAGAGTAAAGAATGAGAACTGTAGGGACTATACCTTTGCACTCTGCACATCATTTTACAGGTTAGATTATATCTTATTTTCTAAATATCTATCTCAATTTGTAAACCACACTGATATTCCACCCATTCTGATCTCAGATCACTCCGCTGTAGTGTGTAATCTGTCTTCTCTGATTATACCTCAAAGTAGGGATGCTCATTTCGATTAATTTTCCCGACCGACAACCGCCGCTCGTTAATCGATTATTAACCGTTAACTGATAAGATTATAATATTGAATTGGCATTAAATACAAATAAAATTGACGCGTATCTGTGACCCTTTAAAAAATACAAACAATTGTTTTGTTTTTTATCAAAGGGTTTATTTTAACGTGCAAAGTGCAAACAGCAGCATACAGAACAGATCAACAACAGAACCTGGATTCAGTTTAAATTTCCACGCACCTGCAGCATTTCTGACAGTGAGAGAAAAATAGAATAAAATAATACAAACAAAAAAACAAAATAGGCCTACACTACATATATTTTTTTAAACTTAAATAATTAACAAATTAAGATGACAAAAAGAAAAACACTGAATCCGTTTGAACGAAGCTTTCAAAAACCGGCAATTTTTTTCGTTAGACTAAGATTTTTTGTTAAATAAAAATAGCAGCTCTACCTCAACACCTTGTCTAATTTTTATTAAAAAAAGCAACATATCAACGTGATGTGGGGTCAGTCTGGAGCGCAGCCTGTTGACAGTTAGACCCGCGGCAGAAAACACCCTCTCCGATTGGACAGATGTACCGGGAATACACAGGTAACGTCTCGCTAGAGTGGCCAGCTTCGGAAAACCACTTTCATTACCATTCCACCAGTAAACACCACCAATAACCATAAAAATAGCATCGCCTCTCATGCAATTTTCAACCCTCTGCATCATCATGGCGTTGCTTTGGCTGCGGTCTTCATCTCCAGCTTGGGTAGCAGACACCGCTTTCTCATCTCCTTCCGCATTGGCCATTTCCAAAGCAGCACACATTTCAATAAGTTTTGCTTTTGCGGCTTCTTTCTCCGTTTGTGCAAAAACTACCATTGAACAGATTCTCTGCGTTATCTCCTCAGATCGCCGTGCATCGCATCTTCTCCCTGATAACATGGAGGGCAAAGTTTGTTGCCCTTCATTACTCGAAGCTTGTGGGTGTTTGCTTCGTAAATGGTACTGCATCGTACTTGTGCTACTGCTGTATTTTAATACGGCGCCGCATAATTAACAGGTAACTTCGTCGCCCTTTCTGTTAAAATGATCCCACACAGTGCTTCTTTTCGCTCGCTTCATTTTGCTTCCCTCGGAAAAAAAAAATTCTGCAGGCATGTGTCACGTGTGTGGTTGCGCGTGCCGGCGTGCTCCGTGAGTTAATAAATATAGCCTAAGCTATATAGTAGGCTATTTTATTTTTAAACCACGCAGCAAACTAAAAAAAAAAAGAACCTTAAAAAAACGTTTTAAACCGTTTAACTGATAGTATTAATCGGTCAAAATTTTTACTTTCGGTTAACAGTTAAACGGTCAATATGAGCATCCCTACCTCAAAGTCCAAAAAGACGGCGTTTTAATACAACCCTTTTGCAAAACGAAGACTTTGTTAAACAGCTACGTTCCAATTTGACTTTGTTTCTTAAAGAAAATACAGGCTCATTTATTAATCCACAAATCATATGGGAAACAACTAAATGTTTTTGAGAGGCAACTATATTTTGTTTCCTTCCTATATAAATAAATCCAGAATAAAAGAAATAACTCACCTTGAGGGCCAGATTAAACTATTAGAGAAGGATCTTAAAAAAAAACTTTTACGGAAGAGTAGGATTTTAGGCAATTTAAGAACTGATTATAAAGCAATTTTTCTAAAAAGGGCAGAATTTCTTGTACACCGCACTAAACAAAACTACTATTTTAATGGAGAACAGCCCAGTAAACTAATGGCTTTAAGGTTGAAGCACAACGAGGCTCTTTCCTCTATATTGGCCATTAAGGATAGTGCAGGCAACCTTCATACAGCTCCGGGAGACGTGAACAGGATATTTAAAGAATTTTACGAGCATCTCTACAGATCAGAGGTGGGAATGGACGAACAACCTGGTATTGAATTTTTGTCAAAACTAAATCTCTCTCACCTAAACGATGAGCATCAGACTTTTCTCGATTCTCCAATAGAATTGAAAGAATTAAGGAGGCTTTAGAGTCAATGAATAAGGGTAAGGCACCTGGTCTGGATGGTTTACCGGAGCTGTATTTAGTTTTATGGGATCTAATTGGACCACTACTTCTCGACTCTATAAATTTTGCGATAGATACAGGTCATTTCCACAGATCAGAATACTGCCCTTATCTCTCTGGTTCTGAAAAAAGGGAAGAACCTCCTTTGCTGCTCAAGCTATAGACCGATTTCATTAATTGGTACAGATGCTAAGGTATATGCTGAAGTTCTAGCCCATTGTTTAGGAACAGTTGCCAGTTCCCTAATTTCCTATGACCAGACAGGATTTCTCACAGGATGTTATGATATGGATAACGTAAGACACCTTTTGAACATTATTGACTCATCTGACCTGACTAACGACCAACATGCTATCCTCTCACTAGACGCCGAGAAACCTTCGACCGGGTTTAGTGGAGATACCTATGGTCTGTCTTAACTCGATTCGGTTTTGGCTCTCGCTTTATCCACATGATCCAGACTCTCTATACTAACTCTTCTGCATGGGTATCTACAGGTCTATGCTGCTCAACTGCTTTTCAGTTGAAGAGAGGCATGAGACAGGGTTGCCCACCGTTGCCATTGCTATTTGCAATCTCATTAGAGCCTTTGGCGCAGGCAATTCGGCAGGATTACATACTTTCCCCTATCACTATAGGCTGTTTCAAACATTACATCTCTCTTTTTGCAGATGATATCTTGCTATATATGTCTAACCTTTCCACTTCTCTCTCTCAATGTCTTAAAATATTTAAAGATTTTAGCAATGTCAGTGGTTACAAAATTAACTGGGAAAAATCTGTATTAATGCCCTTGTCAGCATCGGCCAATACTGCATTAGTGTCCACTTCGATTCCAATTAGTAAGACTTTTAAATATTTAGGAATTCAGATCTTTCCCACACTGCATACTATTGTCAAGCAAAATTATATCTCTTTATTCACTGCTATCAGGCAAGACCTGCAGAGATGGGGCGCTCTTCTAGTTTCACTAGAAGGCAGGATCCCAATTATTAAAATGAATATCCTCCCTAGACTCTTATTTTCTATAGTTTTCTATGATCCCCCTTTCCCCATTTAGAACCTTTTTTAAAGAAATTAACTCTTTGATTACAAAATTCATTTGGAACAAGAAACACCCAAGAATTAAACTCAAAATGCTACATAGAAGACCTGATAAAGGAGGTTTAGCAGATCCAAATTTCCAGCTGTATGTCAGCTGCACTCTCTCAAGACTTGGTTAGAGACTGACACAAAGATTGCTTGGCGTGATATGGAAGCATTAGCAGTGCTTCCGCATCGGCTTCAGGATGTGTTATTTACAGGTTTACCAAAGAAAGCCCAGAAGCTTGGAAACACAAATGTGGGTAATTCTCTTAAAATTTGGTGCAGTGTCTGCAGTTTTATGTGAAGTTCTATTAAGTTTACAACTGAATCCCCGATTTGGCATAATCATCACTTACAATATGGTAACAAACCCTTTGTTTTCAAGCCGTGGTCAGATCAAGGTGTACATCTTTTGGGTGATATATTCAACAATCACGAATTAAGGTCCTTCCAAGACCTGAAAGACTTGGATTTATTGATTTATTCATTATTGTTATTTATTTTATTTTATTTTTTATATATATGCAAACCCTGGTTTTGTATATAGTAAAGTTGTGTCACACGTTGACCATGTTCTATTTTAAATATAAAAAAAAAAAAAAAAAAAAAAAAAAAAAAGAATAATTAAATATCACCATTAGACATGTGCCAGTATTCGAGTGTATGTCTAGAGGCCCTCTTTCGAATGAGACCACGCGTTCATAATCGCAGATGAATCGCATTTGATTTCGAACGCAGTATCGCCTAGCTTGTCAATGAACTACGGCTCTGTGTATGCCGCTCAATTTGAAAGCAGGTGATGGTGAATCACAGGACCAGCTTTACTGACGGGATGCACGTGACAATCGCATGTGATTAATTGCACAGCCCTACAAACACGTTCACACCAACATTGACTGTCTTAAGGATATTTCCCCTTCCCCCTTACTGGATGACACAACACGCAGTGGAGAGCCTCAAGACTGAAAAACATATAAACAGAGCCCCAAACCATCTGCTGCTCAAGAGCTTAAGTAGCCTACTTCAAACCCTCCTGTTCCATTCAGCAGCGGGCTGGCCATGACTCAACTACAGCTCGGCCCAGCAAGCTAAGCCTCTGGCCTCTTACAAAAGGAATAGGGACATCTGGGTGCTTACTAATAGAACTGTCCCTTAACACTGATGTAGGATCAGCTCTACCAATTCAAATCCCAATCTTAGCCTTAATTGGCTAAATCAATAGGCTGATCTATGATAAATACCAAAGAGAAAGCTATTATTATTTTCCAGAGTGGAACACCAGGGATGCGATGAGGTAGATTAGGAAAAGCATGTTTGTGATAAATGTATGCTAAGAAGTTTTTCTGCTGGCCCTTTTACTTGTCCTGCCAACATTTTCACTGGCCCTGCCACAAAAAAATAAAATAGTTGCTGTTATCATTGTTTTTGATCTGTTATCTTGTATTCTAATAAATAAACTTATATACACCAACACAATTTTACAATTCTCTTTTTCAATTTTGATACAACTGCAAAAACCACTAGCCAAAAATAAACAAATATAAAGTTTAAACATTATTAAAGACAGCCAGTAAATATGAACAAATGAACCAATTACAAGTAATAGCACAATTAAATCTATGCCTATAGCACAAAGACAGAAATGAAATGATGTTTTAGGTTTTTATGTTGGAAGATGGCCGTTTACAGACCAAGTATAATAATAATGTAATATTTCCACACAAATGGCCATTGGGAAAATGACTGCAGTGCAGTTTGTGTGCAAGCACAGAACAGAAGATAGTCTGAAATAAAACAAAAAATGTCCGGTAGATAGGGCTGTGCAATTAATCGCAAAAACGATTCGATTTCGATTTTGGCCTCCAACGATTATGAAAATCCAATAATCGAGATAAAACGATTATTGTGCCCCATTCCACCCCCTTTTGCAGTACTGCGCTTTCGTTCCTCCATAAAAGGCCAATTTCCCATGCAAATCAGTGAAATCATGTAACGTGACATTTGCAAAATGGGACGTGCTTGAATTATCGAAGTATATTATTCATGTTTTTAAAAGTGTTAAAAAAGAACTTGCGATGCTCCTCAGAGAGAGATGCGCTCAGAGACAAAACAGAACACAAACATTTAAAGTCATCTTTTAGCTCAAGGTGCACGCCTAATCGGTCAAGTACATGCAAAAATGCTGCGCTTGGTGATTACTCCTGTATACCTTTGTGGGTCATGTAATAAATGAATGTAAAGAGTTGAGAATGAAAATACACGTGTAACAGTAATTTGGATCAGTGCAGCTCTTGAAGTGACAGCGGGCTATATTTTATTTTACATTTGATTATTAATTTCTGCAGTAGGCTGAACGCTACATGAACCTTTTCATATAAACTGCAATAAATACAAAACTAAAGCCAAACTTAAACTGAAATGAGACATTAATAATAAATGTTATAGTGAATAAATGAAATAATCATACTGCTTGAGACTTGCATAAAAAAAAATAAAGCACAGTTTGTTTAATTTGTATCTTTTTATTCTATTGTATTTGTTCCTTTGCTTTTTTATTACTGACAGTTTAATTATTTTCAATAATTTTGAGGACTTTTTGTTTGAAATTCTGCTGGTCTCTATAATGTAGATGTCATAGCAAGTCAAGTCAAGTCTGCTTTATTGTCAATTCTTCCACATGTACAGTACATACATACAGAGAATTGAAATTGCGTTACCCTCATACCCTTGGTGCATACAGATAACACTAACAGTAGAACATTAAATACAGATAATAAAATATAAAGTACAACTAAACAAATATACAAATAGGTCAGATAAGTAAAGCAGCACAAGGCACATGGCAGATAGAGTGCAAACCAGTGAAGTAAACAGTGCAGATATAATGATTCTAGCAACCTTATTTACAGGAAATACATATTTAATATGCATCACTATCTTTAAATAAATCACTCATATAAAGTTTTTGTCATATGGCCCCCTCATAATCGTGTTAAATAATCATGATTACAATATTGACCAAAATAATTGTGATTATGATTTTTGCCATAATCGAGCAGCCCTACCGGTAGATCGGTGCATCTGTACTCCAGTGTGTAAATTCAATATAGATTAGCCTAATCATTGTTAAAGCTACAAAGTTACACCATGTCTACACCGGATGCGACAGCGCCGCGCCGCAACAGCTAAAGTCTGCCTACACTAGACGCTGACACTGAAATTTGTGTCAATATGTCATAAACAGAATGCAGCAGCAGTTTTCTGTCGGGGATTTGTTACGCTGCACCACATCCAGTGTAGACAGGATCACTGATTATAATGAGTTCTACAGTATTTTGTCACACCGCACCGCTCGCATCCGGTGTAGACACGGTGTTACTTGCCAGGACGGGTATTATATTGACATACTTTTGTATGTATTTTCCCGTTCAGGAGGCTCACGAGGCTGTCTTTGAGCGTGCTGTTCACATAGAACACACATACTGAATGCAGTTGTCTTTCATGCCCAAATGCTTTTTAATTGCTTGAATTTTGAAATTAACAAGTCTTAAAAACACATGCAAGTGATAAAATGTCATGACGACGCTGCAGTGGCCCGATAGGGCAAGTGACAAATCCGTCTACTGTCCCGAACGTCTTTCACACTGGTAGTCCTTATTGTCGAGCCCTGTCACCGCACCAGCCAATATATTAACCAGAACACAGTGGGATCTGCATTTGCATTAATCTGTCCCTGTAACATTCAATGCTATTGAACCACTTTTTGTGTAGTACGAGTAAAGGGGTAACAAATAAGGGCTTGCAGGAGTCAGATTTGACTAATCATGGGTCTAGAGGAGGGATGACCTACAAGACCATGCTGGACGATTTCCTACTCAACAGATCCAGAGCTCATTGACAAATATCTTATATCGTAAGATGCGCTCCCTTTACTCAGAGTGCGCATGATCGTGAAATTGAAAGTGAAATTGAACAGCGTGAGCGCTTATTCAAAAAAGATTTAAATACTTACCATTGATAGTGGCTCCCTGATACGCGAAAATTAACAAAACAAAATGTTGGTGATACGCGAGCAGGCGGGACTGGACAAACCTTGCAGGAGCGGAACACGCACGTTGTCACTGTTTAAATTCAGAGATAAGAAGAGTGCTATCTAGTGGTCAAGATATAAACTCAAAACAAAACAATGGCCATGAATCTTGTATACATTTTATTTTTTTATCGATATTGCGTTTTTGAGAATCGATGCAGTATCGCCAAACTAAATATTGTGATACTCACATGCATCAATATTTTCTTACACCCCTACTGGTCACATTCCTGTCAAGGTTTGTAATAGAGTAGTTTTGCTAATGTAGACGAAATGAGAAAGTAAACAAGGGTTGTCAAAGTGATCAGATGAAAACTGATGCGTTTATTTTTGTAATTATTTTCACTAGTTCTTTTGGCATCTTGGCGATGATTTATTCAGTCAAAAAATAATTTCAATAATCTCAATCGGTTTACAAAAAGGCATTCATAACAATACCACAGCTCTTATGGCCTGTTATCTTAGACAGCAAAGAGCTCCACTTAACACACTGAATAACATGCATTATTCACATGAAGGATGTTTTTTCTTCCTTATTCTCACAGACTCAGCCCTGCACAGGATGAACCTGTTACACTGGCAGACATGAAACGGCTCGTACTGAGGAGTGGCAATTATGGAAAACAGTACCTGAATGCTGTGACAGGGTGGGAATGGATCTCTTTTTCCATCAACACCCTTCAATAGGTTTTGTAACTATATGACAATATATCAAAGCTCTGGGGTCTACCACACCTTTACAGTGAAAAAAGACACTATGCATTGACACCTTGGAGATTTGAATCTCTCTCATCAGAGAACTGGAAGATACACAAAAGAAAAAGAAATGTCAGGAAAGACATCATGCAGGATAGAGGGAAGCTGGACAGGCCGACACTTCCACGGCTGTCACTGTAGAGGAAAAACAGACCAGGATCGTTATCTTCCCCAAAGCTCCAGCTCAACATTCCAACACTCAGTGTTTGCGTACCAAGAAAATTCCAGATTCCAGGCTCCTAAGAATCGGGCACGTACCACTTAGTACCAGGAGGGAGAGCAATGCAGAAGAGAGTGAAAAAGAGAGGGAAAGATATAAACAGAAGGAAAAATGTGTAAAGAGCATGGTATGTAAAGGACAACACCAGGATGCAGAAATGAATCACTTTTGGCCTTTGCCTTGCAGAACAGAAAATAAAACCAACACATGAGCTTCAAAGCTATTAATAAGTAAACCATTTTGCTTGCTTTCACTTGACTTACAACTTTCATAAAAGACATTCAGAAAGTCATGTGCATGCAGATGTTTGGAAAATAAATTACCCAAGAAACCGGCAGGTGTAAAAACAACACTGTGCGGCTCCACTTATAAAGCCTAAAGAGTGTTCACCAGGTCAACTATACGTATCCACATAAGATTTGTCTGTTCAGATAACTTTGTCAAAAACAACAAATGGAATCCAGTTCTGAAATATTTTTTTCTGCTATTCACTGATGCTTAGCAAAATACCTACAAAATGTTTGTAAGAGCTATAGTTTTACGTAAAAGCAGAGGCTCCAGGCATGTAACCAAAAGTGCCAATCTAACTGACTGGCCAGCATTATTCGGAGTGCATCGGAAAGCAAATTAGAACAACTGTTGTGTAGCAACAAGGCAAATGTTTGAGTCAGTCTGAACTTGAGACCGATTGAGGGTCTGAACAGATGCCTTAACAGCTGTTCATTCAAATAAAAAATTTTATCGCAGTCTTTTTACACCAAAAATTAATCTTGGTGTGAACAGGTCTTACAGTGATTGCCCAAAAAATGGAAAATTCTGTCAACATTTACTCACTACATCATTACAAACCTGTATGTCTTACTTTTTTTCTGTGAAACACAAAATAAGATATTTTAAAGAAAGCTGATAACCAACCAGTTTCATTTTCCAACGGCTTCCACTGTATTTTTCTCCATACAATGCAAGTCAATGGGAACCAAAACTGTATCGTTACTAAAGTTCTTAAAAATATTTTATTTTTTTTATTCCACAGAAGAAAGTCACACAGGTTTGGAACAACATGAGGGTGAGCAAATGATGAAAATATTTTGGTTTATTTTTGGGTGGAATATTTCTATTTTTTTTTTTTTTTTTTTTTTTAAACCAGGTTGCCAAAATGATACATTTAGCACTTCTGGGGAAGAACTAACCAAATTTATTTTTATTTTTTCCATAGTTTATCGAGTCATTGCATTGCAAATCAAAAAGACAACCCTAACCAGCCTAATTACACAAAGATTCTTTAAAGGGTTAGTTCACCCAAAAATGAAAATTAGGCTGTTTTACTCACCCCAGAGGCATCCTAGGTGTATATGATTTTCTTCTTTCAGACAAATCCAGTCGGAGTTATATAAAAAATTTCATGGTACTAATTAATTTTTATGCAATAATTATAATAAATTTTTCCCATCAAAAATCATTAAAATAATGCAGTATTTGCCCTCTAATTTTTTACAGTTATTTTTCAATTAATGCAGTATTTGCCCCCTCATATTTTTGAGACAAGTGGATTTTGAATGCAGCTTTCAAAAGACAAATAAATAGCCTGATAATATTTTTTATATTTGATACAATCACATCAATGTGATTAGAACGATCAGTGTGGCATATAATCTTCTAAATTCAAATCTGCGTTTGTGCGCTGAGCCAGAGACAGACATGTTTTTTTGTTTTTTTTAGAGCGCTGCGCATTATAACCAATCACACACAATTCTGTTGAGCTTATGAATCAGAGGCGTTCAGATGACTCATTGCTGAAATGGCAGTGTTTTGTTCAGTGCACACGCTCGCTGACTGAATTCTGCTCTCTGGCAAATTCTATCATCAGAAACATAAAAAAGTGCAGATGTGCCTAAGCCAATCCACCTTTTTCTTGCCATAAAAATGGGCGCATTATTTTAATGTATTTATGAGATACAGTTTTACCGTTTACTGCACGTTGTTATTCTCCTCGTTATTTACCTATAGCAGCTAATGAACCGGAAGTCTCATCCATAGGCTTACTTCCACGTTAAAGAAAAAGGTTGATAGAAGGCAAGGCTGCAACAAGCCTGGAGACCAGAGACCGTTTTTTTTTTTTTTAAATGGATGTCAATGGAGGAGAGGCTTCACTATGCTGAATAAACAGCTTTTTTAGAGGAAACAGCTTATCATTTAATGAATCAAGAGCCTATCGGCTAATCTCCAACATGTTTTACACTAAACAATAATTTTCGATTAAGCTATTTTTAGAGTTTACACCAAAAAAAAAAAAAAAAAACGTTTTATAAGAGAAGTCACTGACTTTTTGCGACAGGTGGTATACAGCTTACGTCATTTTTCATTCATTCCTATGGTATCCATAAATGGCGATTCAGTGACTCACAACTCTGACTGAAATCGAATGACGTCAAGGCTGTAATGTGATTGGTTATTAAGGCACACATGATCCAAGTTACGCTTTCTCCAATAGTAAGTAATTCAGACCCTCTAATCTCCCAATAATAATACAATCTCTGGATGTGCATACGATGAAAGTACATTCATTTCATAGTGCTTGAGTGATTATAATTGGAATCTTTGATATCTCTCTAAACAATGCAAGACTAAAAACAATTAACATAAAATTTATAAATGTAAATTTTCTTAGCCCTCTTTCTGTACAATGCAAGTGTTAGAATTAGTAACTTAAAATGTTTTTATTAAATTCACGTTAAATACAAAGTAAAATATTTAAAATAGTTTATGGCATGACACCCAAATCTGGTACTTAAGTAAAAAGACGCGTTTTATGCGTAGTTAATAGATTACAGTAAAGTAAGGCTACTTTGCACATCACCCTTTATAGATCAACTAACATGATCTATAAAGGTGCAAAATGCATTTACTTACACATATATGAGAATCGAGATATTTCATGATACATGTAACATGTTCAATTAAAAAAGGAAAAATAAAATAAAACATAAGCCTATGCTGTGTCACATGAGAAGCATAGCGATGTATGACTGCTGTATCCGAATAAATGAACTAGCTGTTTTAAATATTAAAGCCTACAACAAGAACAGAGATGCTGCATACCCAATAGCATACTATCCATCCTAAATAGTATTTGAAATTAGAATTAGTATGTCCCAAATCAAAGTATGTTAAAATGAGTATTCCAAAGGTACCTGAATGGTTTACTGCTTCTGGTAAGAAATTCAAAGTGCAGATCTGTGTATATTCTAACAGATGATATTGCCCACAACAAAATCCAAGTCTAGACAGAACAGTAGCCCCCTGGCATTTTGGATGGGCTCTCTAGGAGAGTTTGGGGCTTGTTAATTCCTAACCATGGTGGTCCATCAGCACAGAAGAGCCGGCGCATATTGAGAATTCCTCGGAGGACACAGATGGGTCACAGTGGTTCTGTATATTGCTGACAGAGGTCCCAGTCCCTTCCTGTACCACCATCCATGTGATAAAAAACTCCTGTCTACACCTTCATACATTTCTTCCCACATCAATGCATCACACACATCTGAGAATGAGGCTCAAACACTTTAGACTATCAGCCTACTTGCTAGTGCCACACATAACTATACAAGACTTGCTGATAACATTTAATGCTGGTGTTTGTCGCTGGTGTGGAAATGAACTAGTGTTTGACCAATACAGATATTTCAATAGTTAATGCAAAGCAACAAAACAATATCTAAAGTAGGGGTGACTAAATATATACACTACCACTCAAGTTTGAGGTCAGTAAGTTTTCTTCTTTTTTTTTTTTTAAGAAATTAATACTTGATTAATACTTGTATTTAGCATTACATCGATCAACTGACAGTAAAATTATGTATAATGTTAAAAAAAAGATTATTTCAAATAAATGATGTTTTTTGAACTTTCTATTCATCAGAAAACATATAACAGTTTCCACAAAAATATTAAGCAGCATAGCTGTTTTCAACATTTATAATTATAATGAATGTTGAAATATGCACAAAATCATCATATTAGAATTTTTTATAAACTAGATTTCTGAAGGATCATGTGACACTGAAGACTGGAGTAATAGCCGGGTGTGATAAATCTGAAAAAAATAAATATATTATCTATTGAAAGCCCTATTATAAATTATTTAATTATTAAGATTTAAATTAATATTATTATAAATTAATATTAGGTGACATATTAAACCCACTAATGATGAACGGAGTCCCACTTTATGCTATCTCCTACAATATATCCATCAGGCCATCAGCTTTCATCAGTCTGACAGGCCAGACTCACTAAAGGAACGTGGTGATGAGGTAATATGATTCGAGACTGTGCTGTCATTAACACCTCTCGCTCTACTCTGAAAACAGATACTGTCTCCTTGGAAGAAAGCCCATCTGATTCAGAGCCAAAAACCTCAATCATATTTTATAGCATAATTTATTTGTGCAGTAACTCCACACCTGCAGCAAACAAACAAAACTGCCATAATTAACCCATTACCATCACCATCATCAACAACAACAACAGCCCTGAATTATTTTATGAAACAAATGATCTTTGACTTCAACGTATGCATAAAGAGCAGTGAAGGCTATCTCTGTGACGGGGCTGATACAGGTTACCTTTGGCCACCTCTGAAGCTGAATTATATCACAGCATGCAGTGGAGACTTATCTTTAAACAGCACAGAGCAGCCAGCTGACTCGCAGCTTGTGATCTGAGAAAATTATAAGATTGTTAGTTGTGTTCCTAATAATGGAACGAAGACGGATCACAGCCAGGCCCTGCTGGAAATAGACTTTTTGGTGACTAGGTGACATATAAAAAGGAACATCCACAAGACAAAGAAAAACAAGCCAAAATGTTGAGAGTGAAACTGATCTTCACATTATGTATGTATGCCAACATTTGTTTGCATTTTTAATAATACTGTAGGGTTCCCACATGTTCTGACCAATGATTTTCTTTGACTATTCCAAGCATTATTAGTGAAAGCATTACTATTTGACTTATTTCTATGCAAAGAAATACTTTTAATTTGAACATAACTAGAAAACATTTGATTGAAATTTCCATGACCTTTGTATATTTTAAGAATTTCCATGGCTTTTGCAGATGTAAAAAAAAATAATAATAATACTAGCTTTAAAACCTTAATATCATTCATAAAAAAAAAAAAAAAAAAAAAATCACACTTTTGAAATTGTTTTCCAGGAACATGGGAACCTTGAAACTGAGAAAATATTATTTCTGTTGTCAAAATTATTTTCTGTGACAATTAACTGCATAATACTGTCAATATATTAGCTAATGTTTAATTCAGAATTTATATTTAAATAAAATTACTACATAATTAAGTCTAAAAGTGAGGTAACAATTTTGGATATTATGAAATATATATCTAAAAGTTTGAGTTGAGTAAGTCAGTGTAAACTTTTGCATCTGTAACATAATACATCAACCTTGAAAAACTCAAGCTTTCTTTCCTCTCTTTTACTAGCACATCAAACTGTCAAGAGTCCCTTGAAAATGCAAAAAAAATAAATAAATAAATAAATAGGTTAATAAAATAAACCAGAACACTTAACACTCAGTTTTATAAGCACATAAACACTTTAAAGGTGCCTAGTAAACACAGGTCAGACTGTCTAGAATCCGAGACCATTTTCATGAATGACACGCTCTTCAATTCATTAATAATTCATAAATGATCAACTTTTAAACGGTAGATATCTGACTGACTGGTGAAATACATCCCCCTCTACTTTCCCAAGGCAATTCAGCCATAAAATAAAACGATACCGCCCTTTCCATGTCAGCTTTGATCCATAGTATCCCAGTAATCACTCCAGAGAGAATATGAAGAGTCAGTGATATCAGATTTCTGAACGTTCCCGAAGGGAACAATGCGACATGTGTGTCCTGATGGCTGTAATAAAGGTATATGAACAATGGCAGTCCGTGTATCGATCAAAGAAACGTCCACGCAGTTTCAACTGGCTGTTTGAGGAGCTGGATGAATCCCTAATTTTGCCATTTTCATCCTGTATCCTCCCATTAACAGTAACTTATTCCAAAGCATCAGGGTAACTGACTCAAGACCTAGTGAGCTGCCACTTTTTGGCCAATAAACGCGCCTAAAAATGCTGCCTAGGTAGGCAGCTCAGTAGGTTTTGAGAGACAGCCGTGGTATGAGCTTGGTATGCCCTCAAAACTCCAAAAATAGGGAAACACACAACTTATAGATCATACAAACTGTCTATTTGATGTTTATAGAGCTTTATTTCAAAGAAATTAAGAGTTTGTTTTAGTGTTTTGCTAAATAAATTCGCATAGCTAACACAGCTAACGTTAGCTGGACACTTCCCGAAGCGCAGCGCTGCTTTCTTTCCCAGGCAACCTGTTGCAAACAACACTTACGCTGCGTTTTAACGGCCAAACAACTTTAAAGACTCAATTAGCTTACCTCTTCAGTTAGATATGCCGTCCCTTTAGTACAATTAGTGTATGAATACTCCCAAACAAACGGTTTTGTTCGCAGAATAGCACATTAGACTGTTGTCATGTAGTGTGACAAGTCGCATCGCCTCCAGAGTTTCGGGACTGTGTGTGTGTGTGAGAGAGAAAGAGAGAGAGACGACTGGTTGACGGAGAGCGGCTCAAGAGCGCCTCCGGCAACCGTATGAGACGACGCTTCTGATTGGACAGATCTACCACGCTTAGATCTATCGTCTAACTAATGCTTAAAGGAAACAGCTCAAGAGAGTGGTATCTCTGATCAATTAAAAAAAAAGTTCAGGCGCAGGACAAAAAAATAAATAAAAAATAAACAAAGAAAAAGACGTCTGCACCATAAAATTACAGCTCAAAATAAAGAGAGAAATATTTTTAAAAATAATTTCAAATATATTCAAGCACTGTGCCTGTAGAAGACCTGAGGGCTTGAATGAACGCGCTGTTTGGAAAATACTTTTTTTTTTTTTTTGAGCTGTAAATTCAGTGTGCAGTCTTCTTTTCTTGCCATTTTTTCTTTATTACTTAATATTCATTAAGTTCTTTTAAAATATGATTTAATAAAAATGTGAATATTGTATATTATGTATGCTTATGCCATGGTCATTTGCCAGCATTCACATATTAAAGATGTTAATAATATTTGCGCTGCAATATTTGACCAGAACGATAATAATGAAGGTTACTTTCGTCAGTTACAACTTGTTAGATGCAGCATTCTACTCGCTTTAAATAAGACAGAGCAGACAAATATATTAAGTAGTGCAGTAAGATTACATTTATTTTAATGAATTATAGCATTTATGTGAATTAAATGTTGTGCGAGAAAAAGATGCGTGTGTGAAGTAGCCTTCCTTCGCCATGGTGTTACTTTGGATGATGAGAAATATAATATAGCAATTTAAGCTTAGGTATTTTATACAGGCGCAGGGCAGTGTTGACAACAGCTTATGTGTTGACCTGAATGTAATTCAGATACGGCTGGGGGGCAAAATTGAATTTATTTTAATTAATTATAATAAATAGTTATTAGGCTACAAAAGTTCTTCAAATACACCAGTTCTCCCCATTCAAAATAAAGCCAAATAAATAAAGCAGTGCTACATTAAGTTTAGATAAAAACGATAAAAACTTTTTTTTAAGTTTATTTTATTAGTGTACTTAATGGATGTTGAACTCCACATTTCCACTGATTGTGAAATTAGACATGGAAAGGGTATGGTTATTTTAGTTTTAGTCATGGAGGAGGATGGATCTTTGCTTGTTGAGGCTCGAGATGTAAGGATGTCACTCCACGCCCTCCTTTTCGACAAAGACCAATATGACAAGCCTCGCATTGGTGGCCTGTCACTGACATGATCTGGCGACTCTCCAGTCCGGCATCAGAGAGGTTAATAAATAATAAACACTGATCATATATTCATTAAAATAAACAGAAATGTAGAAACTCAAGTCAATCATCTTTCAGTGTTTATTTAAAAAAAATGAAACTGAACCACGTCTTTACATAACGATCAAGAATTTTAATTCTCGCATTAGATCAGTATTACAGAAAATGATATTATAGTACAGAGTTATTCAATATCATTTCAATTCCATAGTATATTCCTCAGGAGTGCTGGTCACTTGTCTGTACAATATCACTCTTGCGTTTTTTTGACTGTACATTTTATGTAATTCGTTTAAAAAGGCTGTCAGCACTTAAATAAGCTGTCTTCATCATCGAAGTTAAACAAATAAAGGTTTCCAGGGAGCTCAGCCTCTAGGAATGGGCCGAGCGAGTTTAAATGTAAGGGGAGTGGGTAAAATAGAGAGTAATAAGGGCAGAGCTATGAGGGCCAGTTTACTGTGAAGTATGTTCCAGACTGAGGTAGCCTGTAGCACAGGACATGCCTCTGGGCCCGCTGAAGTAGCACAGATTTTACACACACCACCACCGGTCACTGTTTCCACACAAAGTCTGTGCTACCCGGCGGCATACGCTGCTTTTCAGCGTCATGGCCAAGAGAACTTCCCCCACAGCCCTGGCTTTTGGCACTGCGCACATAAACACGACTCACAAGATAAACGACAAGCAAAGCGGTTTTGTAAACCCTTTATGAAGCATAATGAAGTCTTTATGGAGCATATAATACTAAAGGGAAAGATAGCTGAGTCACCTTGGTGCACTTTGAGGAGAGATGAAAAGCTCCAGCTCCTGCTGTCATCTTGAAGAACTTTTCATTCCTCAGCGACACATTTTCTACCGATGAGAAAATAAGCTTTCTGATGTATGAGTGACAGGCGCCAACAGCTGTCTATTAAAATGCTACGGCTATCTATAAGTTCTAGCATTGAACACACAAAGCAATCGCAATGAAAGAGAACAGAATTGCTTAATATGATAATATATTCATAATTATATTAATAATCATAATAATTATAACAATATATTACAGAATAAATCTCTTATATTTCATTTATATATATATATATATATTCTCACTTTAAAAGGTATAATATTTTCTGTCTTTGAAATATTATGATGTCTTCGAAGTCGTATTTTCATAAATTTCACATTTTCGTCTTTGTTCGAAATGTTGATTATACTGGATCAACTTCTCCCAAATCAATAAAAACTAGCTGTGCCGTTGCATATTACAGAATAGTAATGATATGTGGACATGCACCACTTTCTTGCTCTGTACTTGGTCTGTCCCCATAAGATGACATCATCGCCGTCCTATGACCAATGACGTCCACGACTTCACCCTTGTGCAACTCCACGTATTGCTCTGTTTTCGGAGGCAACATCAGAAGGCCGTTGGCACTGCGCATGCTCATTAGCCGACTACTCATTTGGTTTCCTGTGAAGCGGAGCAGGAAAAAGGGTGTTACTTGCTTTTTTGCATACAAATAAGTTATTGTTAACACACATATATATATGTATACACATAAATAACTATGTATACCTGTGCTTTGTGCCCAGGGAAGTGGTTCCTGGTGGTGCCATGTCAGTATACAGCGATGATATTCTGGACGTGGATCCAACTTTACATCACAGGACAGCTGCCAAGAAAAGGACACATACTGATGTTATCGCAGCCGTACAGAAACACCAGTGGATGAAGTACACTGTTCAAGTACTGGAATAAAAGTACAGATACATTACTAAAACCATATTCCTTGTTAATTTTACTTAAGTACAAGTACAAAAGTATTTGTTTTTAAATGTACTTAAGTATTAAAAGTAAAAAGTACTGATCAAACAAAGTAGTAATCTGAAGTCACCTACATCTTGGATGCCCTGGGGGTAAGCAGATAAACATAAATTTTTCATTTTTGAGTGAACTATCCCTTTAAGTTGCACATGTTTAGTTTTTACCTAAAACCTACATCATTCAGATGGTGATATATGACATACTGAATTCACATTTTATACCACCATTTCATACAGCAGGTTTAAACAGCTCACCTTTTTACAGCAGATGTAGTTCACAAACAACTGATGATGATCGTGGCCAAAACATGATTTTATCAAATATGATTTTTTAACAATAATGAATCCTAAAATTTGGCATTAGTAACTTAAATTTCAACCTATCAGTTGCGCACACACTAAAGCTCAAAGGATCTTCTGGTTCTTGGCTTATTTTAACCAGGAAGGTCCATTAAGATACACTATCTCTTCTTCTAGAGAGTCCTGACTCACTCTAACTGGATCACTGAATTGAATTGACTAAAGAACAACTGGGATCGGAATCGAATCAATTCAATTCGCAAATGAATTGTCCAGTGCGATATGTCAGCTTGTTCACGAATCTCAGAGCGTATGATGATTTCTACAGTTCATATTAACAAGGAACAATATGTCTGTATGAAATGTAATTCTTTGGAAAGGTTTCTCAAAATAAAATATTAGATAAAGTAAGGATACTTAAATTGACTTAAGTACAGTATTGAAGTAGTATCCACCAATGCAAGAACATGAGCTTTAGTGGCCATGCTCACCCTGGCTTTGATGATGGTGGGCCGTGGGTCCAGGATCCCTTGCATCTTTCTTAATGCAGGGATGACAAAGAGGTTACAGGTTACAACAGCTGACACTGGATTACCTGAGAGAGAAAGAAGAGATGACTGTTGAGGTGAAGACTTATATGGCTTATGATTTCAGGTCGGGGTGGAGGTCTGGGGCAGAATCTCTCTGAACTGTGGATCATCTGTAGTGGACAGGAATTAGGTTTGTTTCCTGATAAAGCTCTACTGATGTCTTTAAAGCAACAGTTCACCTCCAAAAATGCAAATTATGTCACCATTTATTCAGCCTTGTGTTGTTGCAAACTTTTCTGAACTTTTGTTTTTCTGAACTGTTTAGCAGAAGTTTTTGCATACAATTCAAGTATTCAGTGATCAGTGGCCATCAGGCTCCAAGAACAACTAAACACCATAAAAGTAACACAAAAAGTCTAAAACCAAGCAATAGCTTTGTGAGGGAAACTGACATTTATTTAAATTATTATTCACTGAAAATCTTCCATAGATCTTAAACCTCATTCTTGTACACTACTGTTCAAAAGTTTAGTCTCTGTAAGAACAGTAAAAAAAAAAAAAAAAAAATATATATATATATATATATATATAATATATATATATATATATATATATATATATAAAATAACTGTTTTATCTTCATTCATTTAATTTATTAATGGAACTGAAAGCAGCCATTACTCCAGTCTTCAGCATCACATGATCCTTCAGAAATCATTCTAAAATGCTGATTTGCTGCTCAAGTAACATTTCTTATTATAATTTTAAAAATAGTTTTTGTGGAAATCGTTATATATATATATTAAGGCTTCTGTGATGAATAGAGAGTTCAAAAGAGCCACATTTATTAAAAATAGATCTTTGGTAACCTTAAAAATGTCAAGCTATTAATTTCTTTCTTTCTGTATACCTTCTGTATACCTACAGTATATCATTAAATTAAAAATAGCAGCTTTAACATTTTGCTCAGCCTCTTCTTCTGTGTTCTATGGAAAAAGGAAAGTCATAGAAGGTTCATAACAATATGATGGTGATTAAATGACGACAAAATTCTGAGTCAACTGCCCCTTTAACAAGTATTTTTGATGTCAGAGTTCAGTTTGTCTGATGATGATGTTTGTCTGACACTGATGATGCAAATATACATTTGTGCAAATGTACATTTCGAAGCCCAAAAATACTAGGAATGGAACTGAACTCTGGTTCATACCAAAGCAATCTAATAAAGTGTGAAATCAACCTATTACTCTCTGATAAGACAAATGTGTACCAACTACTGAAACCAGTTAAGGAAGAAGAGTGTATCAAGTGCAGAGGTGCCCTCCACCACATCAACATGAAAGGAAGAAGGGCATTGAAAGCAAAAGGAGAACAGAACTACATCAGACAAATAGCAGTTTCAAAACACTAAGCCACATCACAGTACACAAAACAGAAGGGCTTTGGGAAGGTTGCAACAGAACTAATAGCTACAAGGAGTGCCATGGATGAGAGAAAAAATACAAAAAAAAAAAGCAAAGACACAAGGCTTCTCAGAAAACAGAACAGAAAGTGTCACATTGGAAAATCAGAACAAAAAAATTATTCCTGTTTCATTTCATTGTGTTTTGGAGGTTGTTACTGAAGATAAAAAAAGGCCTTTTCAGGTTTTCACCTTGTAATGTCTGTAATAATTATAACATACTGGTCCCAAATGAGCCCAAGTGCACTAAAAAGAGATTTTGTGTTTTGGTAATTAGGGTTTTGTGTCAAAATTTCAAGTCCATTTCCGTTTTCTGAGCTTGGGCTGAAGACAGGGCTTATTTCCTGAATTAAGTGCACCTACTTCCTTGTGGGGGAGGAGGCACAGGCAGTCTGCTGGCCTCGCTGTCACTCAGGGGCACAGCCTCCAGAAGAGTCGCCCCTGTGTCTCTGTAGGTGAAATTACCTTTGAAGGGGAATATAGAAATCGCCACTGTCACCACTGCCTCGACCACCTGGTTTCTGAAGGCACAAGGTGGGAGTACAGTTGGCTCGGGGTGGGGGCAAGCCTGGGAAAGCTGATCGGACTGGTGGGTAAGCAGGGAGATGCAGGTTTGCAGAAAGGTACACAGGTGGGCAACCATGGGCTAATTAAATTTTATGGAGAAGGGACCATTTAGTTTGGAGATGGTACTATATAGATATGTCAATAGTTAGAATAAGAGAAGTTTTTCTACTGTAGGTAGTACAATACATACAGTACGTGGGAGAAAGAGGAAACTCAGTCACCTGGGTTTGTGTATGTTTGTGTTTTCATTTGTGTAAATTCTAAACAGTTCCGACTCAGAGACACTCTTCTTGTCAAAACTTCTCCATTTGTTTGCATACACAATTAGTATGTCAAATATACCTGGAAGGGCGAAGATCAGCTTTCTGGCACCGTCAATGTCTAAGGTGGCAAACGTAGTAGGCAAACTGAAATAGAAATAGAATAAAGCATCAATATTCTATATCCCAGGCAATGTTCCCTCTAAGCTGCGTGCATGCGCGGCCGCACACTTCTTACATCGTGACCGCGCAGAAGAATAATATGCTAAAAATATAAAAATAAAAGCTAAGTCAAAATATTCATAAATACTATAACAGGAAATAAGTAATACTAAAATAACACTGAAACAATAATATTTAGCTTTTTTTCTGTCTACATTGCTTTGACTTAGTTGAATCAGACGCATATGTTTATAAACCATATGATGCACATTTCACACAAAAATAGGCAAAAGCTGAAAAAAAAAAAAAGATTGGTACTTTGCAACTTTTGGGAGTCAGGATGCACTGGTTCTTATCAATATTTTGGTGTTGCCAAACATTTTTTAGGTCACATAGGTATTAGGTATTTCAGATATTAAATCCTTGAAAGTGTTTTATGGCATTTAGTTCATTAAAAAAAAGTCACTCCCTCACGTCAGTGCTGCCCCATTCAGACTTTATGCAAATCTGGCTCTGCATGATTAAGACTGATTCTCTCACTCACCCCGGCTTCATAAACACTCGGCCAAAGTGGATCTGGGCATGGAGGTCTATATCCAGGACTTGCTTTAGGTAGTCCTGAAAAAAACAAAAAGAGACTTTTGCATGAGTGTTCACATTTCTCCTCTTACGTAGGACAACACATCTATCCCACCTGGTGAACTCTGGGTAATTAAAGACCTTTAATTAATAGTGCGGAAAATCAAGAGGCAAGAGGCGGTCAGTGGACTGCTGCCAGGGCAAAGACCCAAAAAAAAGGTCAGATTAACAAATGCTGCTTTGTGACAAGAAACAAGCAGAAACACTAGATGGCACTAAAACATACAGTGACCTGTGGCATAAGCTCTTAAAAGAGTTCTGCTCTGAAATCTCACGGCCCCTGAGTAAACCGATGGTGTACTCTTCTTGTCATGAAGCAGACTGATCTATGAGGCCACATTCCTGTAGTGAGAAGCTCGGACATTTCAAGCATGTGACCTTTCATTAGGTTACAGCACTTCCAGACAACTCCAATCAACTGACCTTCTCACCCATGGACACGCCCCCTGAGGTGATGATGACGTCAGCACGACTAATGCCCTCGTTCAGGGCGTTCAGCAGGTCGTCTGGGCTGCAGGGGGTGAGAAAACATGATCATGCCAAATGACTTGCAATTTTTTTCTTTACAAAATCCATTCCTAGCATATTGGTGAATTTAAAAAGTGTAAAATGTTTGCTTATACTATTACTAGTAGTGCAAATATAACATAACCAATAACCTGAATTTAATATTTCTATTCATCAAGGACATTCAATTGATTAAAAGTAAAAGCTTTTATATTTTTACAAAAGATTACCATTTCAAATAAATGCTGTTCTTTTAAAACCTCCACTTAATCCGAAGAATAAAAAAAGCATCACAGTTTCCACAAAATTCCAACAAACTTCCACAAAACAGATACTGATGATAATATTTGAGCGCCAAATCAGAATATCATAACGATTTCTGAGGGATCATGTGACACTGAAGACTGCCATGACAGGAATAAATACATTTTAAAATATATTAAAATAGAAAATTGTTATTTTAAATTACAATAATATTTCACAATATTACTGTTTTTACTGTATTTATTATAAAATAAATGCAGCTTTGGTGAACGTAAGATATATCTTAAAAAAAAAAAAGAAAAAAAGACCAACCTCAAACTTTTTAACATTATATTAATTATTATATTATGATTTAATAATATAATTATAATTATTAAATTATATAAATATTTCTAAATACAAAATTTATTGTTACATTTTATATCTATACTAAATGTATTAAGTACTTTACTCAAAATATAATATCCCCAAAATGAGGACAGCACAAAATAAGCATTAATGACTTCAAGATAAATATTAAAGTTCATTCAGATGAATGCAGAAAATCACTTACAACAATATAACTGACTAATCACTACTTTTAATTACTTATAACTACACTTATAACTACATTAATACATGCTCCTTATACATATTATCCATCCATACATCCCTAAAGTATATGTATGCATATACAAGTAAAGATGGAAAAATACTTCCGAGCACTGCAGGAACTGCTGTCTTTCAGTAAATTCTGCTGAGGTGCTGTATGATCCTGTATCGATTCTAATATATGAGCTGGAGTTTCAGAGGAGTGCTGAGGTTGGAAAGATTTAGACATGTGCAGAGCTGACTCTATATGTGTGTGTGTGTGTGTGTGTGTGTGTGGGTCGGTGGATGATGAGGAAGGGATGCTGACTTGTCTCCCACGATGCCGAGGTTGATGGTGGGATAGCCGTGTTCCTGAATGGTGGCCAACAGTGTGGATCGGTTACTGTCCCTGATCTTGCCTGGGTGAAGGTCATCTTCAGGGTTTAATAACTGCATACATAAACATTTAAAAATGTTTTAAATAACCATGGGCAAAAGACATTAACAAAGCGACACACAGACCAGTCCTACCTCATTGCCGGTGGACATGACTGCTACAACTGGGAATTTCTGCACCTCCACCTCTGTGACTCCTACAGTGGCCAGGAGGCCGATCTCAGATGGACCCATGTGAGTGCCCTTAGCCAGCACACACTCTCCACGCTTGATATCATGTCCTATAGGCCTGTGTGTGACAGAAACAAGAAAAAAAGTTTAACATCAGCTTTTATAACACCGTTATATTTTTATAACTCAAAACAAAGGAGACTGATTAATTCCTCATGAGAAAGATGAAATGTGGAATAATGCCTATTCACATCACTGAGCACCAAAACATGATATACATAAAACATATACAAATAAAAAAATAAATTAATACATCAATTAAGCAATAATACATAAAATAAAATACAATATAAACAATAAACACTGAAACTCCACTAAAATATTAAGCAGCACAACCGTTTTCAAAATTGATAATAATAAGAAATATTTCTTAAGCACCAAATCAGCATATTAGAATGATTTCTGAAGGATCATGTGACAATAAAACTCAGCTTTGCATCACAGAAATAAATTACATTTTAAAATATATTAAAATAGAAAAACTGTTATTTTAAATTGAAATAATATTTCGCAATACTACAGTTTTTACTGTATTTTTGATAAGATAAAAGCAGTGTTGGTGAGCATAAGAGACTTCCTTCAAAAACATCCAAAAATCTTTTTTTCAAAGAAAATTCTGCATCAAACATGGACGCGAACACGTTTGATGAAAACGGACTTGTATGAATGGATATACAGTAAAGGTAAAAATATTTGGTCAGTTATAAAAAATATATTTGGTCATTTTTGGAGGAAATAAACCTCAGTTCCACTCACCTGATATCCTGTCCTGGACGAGCCTGAACCAGGATCCTCACCTCCAGCTCCTCTGTACCCTGTAATTCATAACCAACCAGATCGAGACATGTACACACAACCTGTACACACACGAATGACATCAGACTTTAATTTACTGTATATGAGAAGTTGCTAGACAATGTTTACAAGTGTGTTTGTGTGGTGTGCTTCTTGTTAATACAAATATACATAATACAAAACATACTATTGCAATTTCCTAAAAAAAAAAAATACTGCTATATAATTTATTTTAATTATGCATTCACAAATCCATTGTGTTGTTCTCTATATTTTAAATATATTTGGTTGTTTTTCTTTTTAATTGTCTTATACTTTTAACTATGCATGTTTCACTTTTGGGACTAAATACATGAAAATGGTTCCCAGAAGCTAGCTAAAATTAACAAAACTGGGAGCATCCTCAAAGGATATGGATGATTTCAAGTTAGTATATTTTTTTATTTTTTTACATGTAATATTTTAATTAAAATAGATAAAATAGTTTGCATTTGAGAATATGATATACTTACGTCTTCAGACTCTCGTAGCAGTTCTGTGTCTTCTACTTGCACTACAGCGTCTGCACCACACGGGATAGGAGCACCTGTCGTCACCCTCATCACTTGGCCTGGCATAACTGTGAGAGTGGGCTACAGACAGAAAAAGATCTTTAACCACTGTATCAGAAAACATCCATGTGTACATATGTGGTGTGAAAGCAAAACTACACTAATGTTGCATCCTTCTGAAACTGGGTTAAATTGTTACTTTTCATACAAAATGACACATGCATACATATACATCGTTATTTGTACCAGAGTCATTTGACATTAGCTGAGAAAACAACAGAATGACCCATGACTCGAATGCAAACACACTACCCAAAAAAAACAATTCATAAACACCAGACATCAGCACTGCAGTGATCCCCCGCACTCTGCTGCACACAATCCCTCTGGGATCTCCCCCTCTTTCTCTCTCTGTCTGTGTGTGTGTGCAATGCACTCATTACACACGCTCACTGAGTCTGAGTTTTCTTGCCATCTGAGCACACAAGCCTCCTGCAGACACAAGGTGCCAGTGCAAAAGCAGGCATTTCCCATGTATGTGTGAGGGAGAGAAACTATGTTCATGTCAGGTTTTCAAAGCACAACAGTTTAAGAAGACTAGATAAACTATCTAGTTTCTGTTCGTGTAACCCACCTGCTCCCCAGCCTGAGACTCTCCAATGATGAAGCGGTCACCAGGGCCATCAGCAGCTGAAAAACAGTAAAAAGAGTCATTTTCAAAGGGTTCACAGGTTTGGTGAACAGGATTGTAACGATTAAAGAAAAAAACAAGACTGTTATATATCTTATTACGCGCATTACAAGAAATTAATATGGATAAAATGGATATAATCGTAAGTTCTGATGATTTTTATTTTTTTTAAATATGCAAAAATAATGAATACTTTACTCAGCAAAGTCAATAAATAAATAAATGCTGTTTGAACGTTCTATCCATGGAAAATTCTGAAGAAAATGTAACATGTTTTGCACCAAAATATTAAGCAGCACAACTGTTTTCAACAATAAATGTTGCTTGAGCACCAAATCAGCATATTAGAATTATTTTTTTAAGGATCATGTGAATGAAAATTCAGATTTGCCATTGCATGAATAAAACCATTATAATTAAATTATACTTGATGCTAAAACTTTTATTTGATATTAAAGCTTGACATTTGTTGGGGCAGTGATAACTAACCTTAAGACTTGCAAACAAAAACTTTGATGTGCAAATGCAAGTTTATGGGCAGGTTATGTTGTTATATTATGAGATATGTGATTGTTCTGCTCTTACACTCCAATATTTTGGTGTTTGGTGGTAAATGTTTGGAGTGAGTAATTTTGCAGTAATGGGTATTCACCTCGAACAGCATAGCCATCTTTAACTGATGCAGGGAAAGGTGGTAGGTTGTCTTTGGCGTAGACATCCTGAGCCAGAACGCGACCCATTCCATCTACAAACACAGATAAAGGACAGAAAAAAGCTCTGATGCGCACAATCATGAATACAATAAAAAATGTAAACAAGTTGACCTCTATGTAAAAGTCAAAAAGGGGAAATGTGCCAAGATCAGAGGCCAGAAAAAGCTATATGAGAAAGCAAAAGAACACATGCAGCCATACAACATTAAAAGAGGGATGTAAGAACGAGAGAAGTGAGGGAGGAGATGGTGCAGATGAATATGTACATCGTCTTAATTAATAAAAAAACAGAAAATGCTGTAGGTACCAAGAAAGTTGTTCCTCAAAATGAAATTATACTTGTTTAACACGGAAATTGTTGACATCCAGGTCAAAATGCCAGATGCAGTATGTCCAGGAATGTATTTATACTATGTATGAAAAATATACAGCAGTGGTTGAATTTCATTCATTTCAGACTTCCATATGAAAGCACAGGAATTTGTGCATAGCCTAAATAAAGGAAAGGTGGAAAGGTGGATGAGAGTGTGGCCTGAAACACAGATGTGCCATTTCCTCTGAGCACCAAACACACAGTGTGACATGTACACACACTTCCACTCACACAACGCCTGAGATCTCTTGTGGGAGCAACAAGCGCCCTCCCACACACTGAAAAGAAGAAGAGAAAAGAGAGATGACTGACAGAGAGGGAGAGAAAGCGGGGAAGAAATAAAGAATAAGGGAGAGCCAGAAGGAAAGTGAGAGAGATAGAATAAAGAGAGATGGAAAAAGAAAAGAACGAGAGACTGCAAAGGCGCTCTTGTAGATATAAAGCACACGAATGAAAGAGGGTGAACGAGCTGATGCTAATGAGGCCTCTCCTCGGCTGGAGGCTGATTAGAAAAGACTTATTTCTCTAAAACAGCACATCTGACGAGGCACTAAATCTGGTGCGTGTCTGGATTGAGAGATCAAACAGATGGGTACGGTGTTATCTACACACAGAGATGAGTACACAAGCGTGCATCACAGAGCGCTGACAACCCAGTCACCGTGAAACTGCAACGATTCCCTGCAGCTACAATACAACAAGCCCAGATCTACTCAACACAGCCGAGCACAGGCCTGTAAAGAGACCACATGTAAGCCTGAAGTCCATACCAAACGCTGTCGTCTGAAACAATGCTCCTAAAACTGATTTTCTAAAGGGTGATCTAGCACTCAGTAAATTTTATATGTACAAAATCGAAGGAAAATAACTGTTTATAATACTAACCAGTTCGGTCATGACACCTAATAAATCTTCTTTTTGATCATGATATAAAAATTTTATTAAAAAAAAAAAAACTGTCACTGCTGTCCTGGCTGACAAAAACAAACAAACACACAACCAGAACAAAAAAAAAAACAAACACACACACACACACACACACACACACACACACACACACACACACACACACACACACACACACACACAGACACACACACACAAAAGAAGGGTTCTCTAAAGTGCTTGGCATAATGGGAAGCAGTATTGAGGATGGTGATTCATTGTAATAAAAAAATATAAATTGTACATGTAGATATTGAGAAATCAGAAATGAAATCAAGTGTAACATCCTGAAAAATAAATTTCCCTAATCCTTTAAAAATGTGAAAAAGCTATTTTTAAAGGGGTCATATGATACAATTTCAATTTTTCCTTTCTCGTTGAAGTGTTACAAGCTCTTGGTGCATAAAGAAGATCTGTAAAGTTGCAAAGACTAAGGTCTCAAATCCAAAGAGATATTCTTTATCAAAGTTAAGACTCTGCCACGTCCTCCTAAAACGGCTCGTTCTAACACGCCCCCACATGTCTATGTCACTATGTGGAAATATTTGCGCAATGCCGCCCAAATGTTCACGCAAAGAAAGGCGGCGTGGTTTTAGTGTTGAAGCAGTCATGTCAGGGAGATGCTGTGTGTATCTAGGCGAAAGCAAAAGCACTTTATTTGGCCTTCCAAAATTAGATGCATTTAGGAATCTTTAAGATTACTTACAACAGAACAGCAACGCATTTTATGGACGACCGTTTCGTGAACCTCGAAGAGGAGGTAATTCTGACTTGGCTACGATAATCTGGTGCTTCTGAATCAGCTACTGTAAGTATGTTTTGTTTAAGTATTTGCTATTGAATGTTCAAATGCAGAGTTTTGCATGTTGTGTGTGTGAGTGAGTGAGTGAGTGAGAAAGAGAGAGAGAGAGAGAGAGAGAGAGAGAGAGAGAGAGAGAGAGAGAGAGAGAGAGAGAAAGAGAGAGAGAGAGAGAGAGAGAGAGAGAGAGAGAGAGAGAGAGAGAGAGAGACACACAGGGTCACACAGTGGAGTCAGCTGTCTTAACCATCCATGGCTTGTGTACTGCAAACACACAGGAGTTTCATCACTGAAACATTAACCCCACGACTATTCAAATTTCAGGCTTGAACTGATGGTAAATCTAAGGACATTATTAACTCTTTACATTTATTTTGAAAGATGAAGCTCGCGATTATGGAAAGGGGCGTTACATTTCCAACGAGTGCTTGCGGTGATCGGCCAATCACAATGCACTGGATCAGTTGGCCAATCAGAACAGACTGCTCTTGTCGGAAGGAAGGACTTTGTAGAAAACGATGGGTTTGAAAGAGGTGGGGCATAGAGGACCTACAAATGTGTTTTTTGAACATTAAAGCATGTCAACATATTCTGTTACACCAAATACACAAAATAATGATCTTTAAAAAGCATCATATGACCCCTTTAAAGCTATTATAATATATCCTTTAAAACTAGAACAATTTTTTTTTTAAATGAATAAACTGCTTTTTCTAAGCATTTTGCCTCTTTAAAATAACCCTAAACAATTCTACTCAAAGAACCAGCCATCATATTAGCCAATAATATAGTACTGTTCAACAGTTTAGGGTCATGAACCTTCTAATCGTTTAAAAAGTCCTGAAAAAAGATGTACCAATTTCCACAAAAATATTAAGCAGCACAAAATCTTCAACACTGATAAGAAGAAAGATTTCTTTAGCAGCAAATCAGGATATTAAAATGATTTCTGAAGGATCATGTGACACTGAAGCCTGATGTAATGGCTGCAGAAATTTCAGCTTCACCTGCATAGGAATAAATGACTTATCAAAATATATTTAAAATGAACCATTTAAATGGTTTTCACAGTATTTTTGCCCAAATAAATTTAGCCTCGATGAGCATAAGAGACTTCTATCAAAAACTTTTAAACAGTAGTGTATACATTTACAGCAATATCTGTAAACCTAATGGTTTTCGGTAATTTATAACTGGTGCATCGGAAACTCTTACTTGTACATTAACATCCAGCAGAAAAGACAGTTCCACCTCAGCATACTCTAATGGCCAATCTTCTCCAAGGCCGAGACCATTTATACATTTTAAATTCATTTTATTACCGGAGGTGACAGAAAGAGGTTTTAAAACAGACAGCCGCTCATAACTTACACCCATCTTGTTGTATGAGCAACGCAGTTCAAAAATTTATGAGTGACATTTCATGGCTGGGTGAGGATATTTCCTCTATTTACGCTGATCTGGACCTGCCCTCCTCGTGCTGGAGCTGAGCTGAAAATCCATCACTTTTATCTGTCAGGAAACAGTGAAGCTCTACACACGGTCACTGATAGATTAAAGGCACAATATTTGAGGTCCTGGTGGGTTTTGTGAAAAGAGGTAATGCCGGAAAAGCTTTTGTATTGAATGTTTGCTTTAAGTTGGGGTTTTTTGTTGGTTTTTGTTGGCAAGCACACTGCCATCTCTAACCGCTGCGTCACGCATCATTCACGATTGATGAGTTCACAGGCTTCCATAGCATCAGTCGTGGGCAAATGATCTGGAACGCAAAATGACAACACAAAACTCTAGGCCATACTCCATGGATAAAGCAAACAGATACAGCCAAACATGGACCATGATTCTGTTCTCTGACTATTAATAACAACCATGACATGTTCAAATCAGTGGAACAAGCTAAAGGAAGACAGACAGACAGATAGACAGATAGATAGATACTGTAGATAGATTTGTGGATATGTTTGCGATGGTTCACTGATGCAATATCAAGACGCAATTGTCCTCACAATTTTGTACTGACCTACTTCATACTTAAAAGTATACAATGGACGTTACATTTTTTCAACTTTAGAACTTGACTTTGCATACAAGTATGCAAATTGTGATTCAGCCATATTTTGATCAGTCCTTGACTTTAGTTTTTCTTTTTCCATCTTCTCATCAGCGGTTGCAAACAACTCTCAATCGCCCCCTGCTGGTCTGGAGGTGAAATGGCGCTGTAGCTTGGATGACTATTCCATACATTACTGAGGCCAGAGGAGCATCGGGCATGCTCGAAGATGTGCGCCGGACATGAAGGTGCTGGTTAAGGTGCACACTGACCTGTGTAATACTTTGGGGTGTGGGCGGCACTGACCAAGTCTCTCCTCTCTGCCTTTGCTTCGGCACCAGTGCAGAGAGGAATTTTCCGCCAACTTGAGCCACTCTGGTGCCACATGCCTTTTCGTGCTGGAGGGGCCAAGTCACCTGCATTGGTCCCTGCCAGACGCATTGGTCACATTTAACTTCCACATGAGTAATCCCACTATCCCCCACCACATGGACCAAAATTAATGGCCAGTTCACAGCATGCGCCGTGGTGGCACAATTCACATCCACATGCAAGGGTGGCTTCCCTGTGTTAGTGATGGCCATGAAAAACCAAAGGAGAGCCATCAAAAATAATAGCATGGGCTGTGTCAGAGTGCCAACTATAAAGTAAATAAAAAAAATATGGGATGCAATCTAGCCCGTGGGACTGGACTGTTCCCGATGTTTATGTGGACTGAGCAACTATGAATAACTGAAAATCTTCCAGAGCTTTTCCGAAATTCAGAAAGAAGGCCTTTAAGGTTGGATTTGTGTGGAAACTGACCACAGGATCTGTCTTTGGATGATCACAATGGCATCAAAGCCTCGGAGAAGTCAGAGAGTTGAAAAACAACAGAGGACGGCAAGATGGAACGAGCAAGAAGATTAAAGCTAGAATGATGGAAAGACGATGGGGTGAAAGAAACAACGAACAGATGTGCGACAGATGTGAAGCTACAGGCATGGAAGATGAAAAAAGCAAAAGCTAAAAGCCTGCAAAGCAAAGAGCTTGGTGACTATATGCCGACAGCACTTACTGGCCTATATATACCACAGACCAACAACCATTGAGAACCCGTTTTTGTGAACCATTGGAAGGACAGTACTTAATGTTAAAAGGATAGTTCACAAAAAATGAAAGTTCTGCCATCATTCACTTATCCTTGTGTCTTTCAAAACCCATATGATGTTCCTTCTTCCATGCAGAAAAATTAGTTACTCATGATAGCATGTGTCTTATATGTCTCTATAACAGGAATTTCTTCAACATACAGTAAGTAGTCATATGGAGTATTTTCATGATGTTTTATGGCTTTTCTTGTTCTTTTTTGGCTCTTTACATTTTTTTTTTTTTTTTTAAGGAAAAGGGCAGCGAGAACACACAAAGTCATATGGATTTGTAATAACTTAAGGGTGAATAAATGATAAAAGTAATGCTGATTTCTGGGTGAACTATGCCTTTAGGGCCAATTCAATATTGTCTGAATGAGTCTGCATTTTTTTATACTAAAAAACATGCATGATTCAACTCTTTCAACTCCATTCAGAGGCTGAAATACCATACTGTAATGATTATTATTATTATTATTATTATTATTATTATCTGTTACTAATTAATTTTTACTGGTTGCTGTTCAAATTTTAAGGCAATCTGTCTTGTGTGTTCCGAGTATGATTTTAAAAAATTTAATACATTAATACTAATTTTGTTCATGTTTGATTGTAAAGGACTCAATACAGCTACTAAAGTTATTCAGCCATGAACAGACTCTTGTTTATATTGCTGTTTGATCAATATTAATTACAGCTGCAGGTATATTAGGCTGAATTTACATTACAAGTCCTAACGTACAGATCCCATATTTTGAAATCTTAATTTTGTTCCAGCTGTTCGATTAAAAATTAGGCATTTTGAATAACCAGTGCTATTTTCCACCCTCACTGCTCCGGGTGTGTGTTCACTAATGTGTGTGTGCACTTGGATGGGTTAAATGCAGAGCACAAATTCTGAGTATGGGTCACCATACTTGGCCACACGTTACTTCACTCAGATTGTGAATATATTCGTTCATGTGGTTTATCTTGGTGTAAACAGTCCATTGGTCTAGTTTAGGCTTGGGTCTTACCTCTGTAGTTGATGATTTCAGTACCCAGGACAGGAGTCATCTCCAGCACAGTGATGAAGGCCTTGTCCATAGAAGTGAGGGGAAACGGGGACATGCGGTGTCTCCGAGCTACCTTGGTGATGTCCACTGCACTGTGACCTGAGACAAAGAGTGAGAATTTAAACACGCTCTAAAACACACATGCACAAACATCACGATAATACACAATCGGTCACCCACTTGCTCTCAGGATGTTCTCTTTGCTGCTGCATCGTGACTGCACCTACAGATAGAGAGAGACAGACAGAATGAGAGGGAATGAGGAAGAGAGAGAGAAAGGAATTGGGAAAAGAAAGACAGAAAGACATGACTTAGAGCACAAAAGGAGCCCCATCCTCCGTCCAGGAGAGTTAGCATTCCACTGACAGGATTCATAAAGATCAGGATGATCATCTACACATTCAGACAAAATAACCAAAAGAAACTAGCTTGAAAACAAACAAACAAACTGAAAACAACATTTTCAGTCCTACTGCCATTATTATCATTATCATCATGGTCTTGACATAATGCTGTAGCGAGTCTTGCAAAGTTATGTGTTATGTCATGGTAGCATTCTAGTGCCCAAAACAACCTGATTCCAGAAAAGCATCTGATATAATGAACATTAAAGTCAACATGAAATATTGTAATGCTGTAATGGGATGTATTTCAGAGTGAATATTCAATTAAAAAAAATAATAATTAAAAAAAATGCCATTTCATATCAAAATAGGGACGAAAAAGTGGAAAGTTTGATTGTTTCTTCACAAAATGATATTGTTTAGCTTGATCAAACTTAGACATCATTCTTTTTTTTTTGCCATTTTACAACTTAATTAATGTAATAATGTGGTGTAAGACGTGCTTTTATCAATCAAGAATTAATTGGATCATGGAAAGTGGGCGTTCTATACCAAAATAGGGTTTCTGTCTGCTTTATGACTGGAACTTGGAGGTCAAAGTTCAAGTTCAGCCTCAAAAGCATCCTGACTTAAACCAAGGGTCATTCTTCTCTTTTTTTTTTTTTCTTTGATACTGTTAAAGGGATACTCCATCCCAAAATTAGAATTTTGTCATTAATCACTTACCCCCATGTCGTTCCAAACCCGTAAAAGCTCCGTTCATCTTCGGAACACAATTTAAGATATTTTGGATGAAAACCGGGAGGCTTGTGACTGTCCCATAGACTGCCAAATAAATAACACTGTCAAGGTCCAGAAAAGTATGAAAAGCATCGTCAAAATATACTCCATCTGCCATCAGTGATTCAACCGTAATGTTATGAAGCGACGAGAATACTATTTGTACACGAAGAAAACAAAAATAATGACTTTATTCAACAATTCCTGAGCAGTACGCAGGTGGCTTAAGCTCTTCTGTATCAGCCGTGGCACAGGGATACGTGTTTTACATGTATTTACGCTTTGGTTTGAAAGACAACAGCACATTGGCGCCAATTGGCTGACACAGAAGAGTGTAAGCCTCCTGTGTGCTGCTCAGATTTGCCAAAATGGCACTACGCTGATTTGGAGAGACACAGAGGAGAGGAATTGTTGAATAAAGTCGTTATTTTTCTTTTCTTCGTGTACAAAAAGTATTCTTGTTGCTTCATAACGTTACTGTTGAACCACAGATGGACTATTCTGACTATACTTTCCTGGACCTTGACACTGTTATTTATTTGGCAGTCTATGAGACAGTCACAAGCCTCCCGGTTTTCATCCAAAATTTTGTTTGGAATGACATGGGGTTAAGTAATTAATGACAAAATTTTCATTTTGGAGTAACTCTTTAATTATTTTGAAAGCTTAACCTACAACAGTTGCCTAAAACAATGTCAAAATAGACATCAGACAAGATAAGTCAGAGGCAATTAAAAAAAAATTTATATTAATTACGAGGAAAAAATTATCTATATATATATATTTATATGCCTACAAAAATGTATTTATTTAAAAAAAAAATTGTGTCATTTTTGATTTCATGTTGACTTTAACAGCTAGAAGCTCCATACGATGGAACAAAATTCAAGCAACCCCTCCCTTCCAGTTAAATTTCTACCCCTTTTAAGCTAAATTTCTCTCAAAATGAGCCATGAATGTTTTAAGATAATAATAATAATAGCAAATTTGATTATACATTCAGCTGTAAGTGTGGAATCTACCAATACAAAGTATCATAAAGTATGGAGTTCCCTTAGGCCAAGAGTAATGGTATGAGAGGGCAATCAAATTCCATGCAAAAAATACACATTGACTTGAGGCTATAGTAACAGAGGTTTATAGGTATTAAGTCTTTGATTTACTGCATGAAAGCATTAAAAACAGCCCTTTATTTGTCCTTCGTGCTGAGACGCAATGCCCCTGGCCTATAGGGGGAGACACACAAGCAAGTCCCAAGTCCTTTCTACTCACGATCCAGTTACAACAGACTAGCACCAACACAACAAATCAATGATCGACACAGAGCAAAGAAAGAGAGAGAGTTAGGAAAAAACAAGAAGAGGGGAAAAAAATGATGAGGTGCAGCTCACATACAGCAAACAGCAATAAAACACTGCATCTAAATGGAGATCAAACTTAAAAGGAACAGAAAAACAGGAGAAAAAAGATCTAAGAAACAGAACTCAATGTCCACAAGAGACTCCAACACACCAAACGGCTAATAAAACAAAGAGAGCATTAGAAAGAGCGACGTCTACAGACAAGATAATGAGAGAGAAGGAAAGAAACAGAGAAAAGGAGAGAGAAGAAGAGTGTAAAGCAAGGAGTGTGGACTCCTGACGCAAAGCAGAGTTTGCGGATGGAAGCAGCTCCTTTTTTTTGTTTTTTTTGCGTGGGTTGGGAATAGTTACTCGCGAGTCGAAGGTCCTATGGTTCCTGCGATCATCTTTGAGCCCCTCCAGCCTAGAGTGGAGCTTTGGCAATGAACAGAAACAAAAGGGTTTACAATAGACAGAGCAAAGAAGAAGCTTTGGGAGACCAAAAAAAGAAAACCGAATGAGTTTTAAAGGCTTTCTGAGACAGCACTCGCTCGGTTTACACACAACAAGCTGAGATGACAACGAATGAGCACTGAGAGGTGAAGAGAGATCTGGCTGGGCTTCATTCGGTCCTGTTGCTAATGTTTAGTGGGGTGTTGTGCCGGCCATCCAGGAAGGTAGCACAGGTTAGCGAGGAAGAGGGGTGCGGTGAGGCACAATGTCACTCGGCACAGTTAGTGAAATCATACTGCACTTCGGTTCCAGTGAGATTTTAGAAGACACCAAAAAAGACAGTGTTGGTGATACTGAGAGTCAGTGTGCTAATGGCCACCAGAACAGGCCAGAGTTTGTATGTTACATTATTGTTACATTATTAGGGACTGAATGGGAGTATGTGCACACTTGGAATGGACATATATGGGTAAATGAATGAATAAATGACAAAGAAAACATATGGACAGTTACACATTAAAATATCAGGGTTACCATAGCCAACATGATAACAGTTGGGATTAATTAAATATTCTTAATTTAATGCTGTAAAACATTATCTAATGACATTTTGTAGGTTTCAGTTAGTTTCACTTGTTTTCCTTCTTTAAACTGTACTGAATGCATAAAAACAAAATTTTGAAATGAAGTAAAATAATGTAAAATTTATAACTATGGATTCATTTAATTTATTAAAATCCCTGTAAATGCTTTATGTATAATAATACATTATGCTCATTATTTATTAGATTAAAAGTTATCTAAATCCATCCAGATTATTTAAACCATAGACCTAGGTTTATCAAAGCTAATGAATGAATGATGATGAAAACATTCAAATTTACTGCTAAAATGCATATTAAAATATCCAGCAATAAATATTCAGTTTATTTAATGCAGTTAATGCATTTACCTAATTGTACATTAAAATACTTCATTTGTTTTCTTTCCATAAAAAAGAAATAAATGCATTAATAATGAATGTACTATAGTTAAAAAAAAAATCAAATAAAATGGAGGCGATCCAAAAGTCATTCATGTTAACTAAAAATGCCATAAGATAGTAAAATAGTCTTGTTTATATACTTTGATTATAATAAAAGTGAATCTAGAGAATCATAGATTTAGATTTACCATAGTAAATAAATTAATAATAATGAAAACATAAAAACTGCTGCTACAAAGGAATATTAAAATATCAAGCCATAGCCCATGTTTTAGATACTGAGTTTAATAAAATATTTTAAAATATTTTAAAACGGTTTCAGTCAGTTTCATTTGTTTTCTTTCCTTAAGAAAAGTACTGAATGCAGTAAAACTGAACACACTTTATAAAAAAATGAATAAATTATATATTATACATATCAAAAACAAAGAAAAGACCAATATCATTAGATTTAACTCAACATAAACATGCAAATCTCTGACTAGTATGCTGTTAACCAGCCTTTTTATTATTATTATTATTATTATTATTATTATTATTATTATTATATACATACATATATATATATATATATATATATATATATATATATATATTTTTTTTTTTTTTTTTTTTTTTACCAAGACCTGTATGTACAGGCATGGAAAATTGTACATCCTTGACACTTTTTATTCTTTCTCTCCTTCTATTTGTACATCTAAATTCCATTCATCAAACAACAGACAGAATGAGCTCAGAGTGGAGATGAGAGGTAACCAATGATCACAGGAGGGGTTGAAGGAATGGACGGAGGCAATGAAAGCAATGCAGAGACGTCAGGTCTCTTTAAATCAGAGTCGGACCAAAGAACTCAGTTGACTGAAAACACACGCTCACAAACAGACACGTCCTCACACACGCGAGGGGTGGGGGACCATGTGTCAGCATACGGGCAGATGAGAGTTAATCCCTGACCAGTGAAATGAAGATGGAGTAGTTGGGGAACAGGAATGAATTATTAACAAGTGAGTGTCAGGCCCAATAAGAGGAACTCCGCTCTGTGATTAACCAATCAGAAATTATTGAAAAGACATTATGGTAACTAACAGCTGTAATGCTGGCGAGCCATTTCATTAGCTCGGAAAGAGGGATGGAAATAAAAAGAGAGAAAGAGGAGAAAAGAGAGGCTCTTTTCCAAAATCTAGTGATCAAAACTATTTTAAGCCATTATAGGCACATTTCCAACATGAAAGCTGCTCCAAAAGGTAGGCTGAATGATTATATAGATCAAACTATCATATCAGTTAAATAAAATAAAAATTAATTTCAATAAATTTTGTAGATAACATGATTAATATCAAACTTGCTTAAATCTGAAATGTATTATTTTATTTAAAGTTAAAATGCATATTAAAATATCAGGCCATGTTTTAAATTAAAATTGTATTTAATGCAGTTAATTCACTAACCTAAATTTACAATGCAGTAAAACTAAATAAAATAAAATAAACCTTATTTTAATAATAAAAAAGTATATTAGCAGCATTAAGTTTATGCATTTAGCAGATGCTTTTATCCAAAGCGACTTACAGTGCATTCAGGCTATCAATTTTTACCTATCATGTGTTTCCGGGAATCGAACCCCCAACCTTGCGCTTGTTAACGCAATGCAAAGTTCAAATATATTATACTATTACCAAAATTATATATATATATATATATATATATATATATATATATATATATATATATATATATATATATATATATTTTTTTTTTTTTTTTTTTCACTATTTTTTAAGGAAATAAAACATGAAACTGAATTAAACTTAACATATATATTATATTATATTATATTATATTATATTTAATTCAATTACCTTGTTTATTTATTTATTGGAAATAACAGTACCATAAATATTGAATTGATAAAAATTGTATCTAATCCAAACATTTGATTTGAGTCGAAGTGCTAAGAAGTTCTGTAGTTGATAGACAACAAGGCAGCTGACTAGGTTTTGGAACAGAGCTAGAGAGAGAAACAGAGATTGTTTAAGACAAGAAGATAAAGCTACAACAGAACAAACTGCCCGGATGCTACATCAGACTGTGGGCCGCAAGCAACACTTTAGTGCATGTTTGTGTGTGTGATTGCCTGAGTGTTGATTTATGTGAAGATAAGGGGAGAAAGGGATATCTGTTTACCTGGTCCAAGGTAGAGTACCTTGACTTGAGCGTGATGACCTCATCCAGGTGAGCCCTGAACTCTCTCCGTGAGGCCTGGAGGAAGCCACAGGACAGTAACTCACCTGATACAGCTCCCCATCAACAAACACACACACACACTTCACAATATACACTGTCACAAACACACACTCTAAGAATCATCTAACACTGATATGAATAATATGAGGGGGAATCAAGCGGAGTCATAACAGCAAAATAATCCCACTACTACTACGCAACCAAAGAGGATCAAAGCAGCGTGTCTCTGTGTGTTACGCTGGTCTTTCATCTGATTTCCAACAACAAAGGAGGCTTCCGTGGATAATGAGCACTTAAAGCTCATTTCTATAACTCCTCTGACCTAGTGAAACTGGAAGTGTTTTAGAAAAGTAAAATTTTATGAGATAAAAGTCTTTAGTCTTGAGGGACAAGAGTGCATTTGGTGGTTATTAAAGCTGCCATAAGCAATTTAGCCATCATGTTAACTTCCGCCACCATCGCCCATCCCATCAAACATTCTCTCCCAAAAGCCACCCTCCAAGGGTGAATCTGATTTAATATTTCACAAACATGTCTTGATCAAATTTAACTCAAAAATTAAAAGGAAAAAAATCATAACAAAAACGCACCCTCCAACCTACAATTCTCATTACCACAATGTAAAAAAAAAAAAAAAAAAAAAAAAAAAATTACGTTATTGTAATGTGAAAAACAAAGATATATTATTTAAATGGTATTACATTATCTATAAAAGTATTAATGAATCATGATAGCATTTATTGGCTTTAATATATGAAATAAATAAAAAAAAAACTAATGTTTAAAAGACTATTACAGTAATGAGAATCAGCTTTGAGAATAATAGGAAATGCAAAAAAAACAATAATAACAACATATTAATAACTATAATATTATTATTATTGTTATTATAAACACTTTTTCTATTTGGTGTTGGGCTGATGGAGTATTTCAAAATATTGCTTACAGCAGCTTTAAATGTTTTTATCAATTATGAAAAATATTGCATATATGATGTTTTGCATTTAACAAATTATTTATTCTGTGTCAGGTCAGACTTCATGAGAAACTAATGAATTGAAGGACACACACAAACACACAAAACAAGCTACAAGGCTTTTTTGGGGGTAAATAAAGGAACCGATGAGAAAGACTTGCTTCACATGGATGAGTTGTGTACATGTAAGGTATGTGTGAGCAATGATTGGCCGAGTCTCTGAGAGGGGCGTGGTTAGTCGCAGGGTGATGGACGGCGCTGTGTAAAACATGCTGTACCTCTGTGACACTACAAGTGGATGAACAGGAGGTGAGCCGGGCCTGGTGCAGGGAGAGAGGGAACAGGGAAGACGAGGGTTAACACTGCAGCCACAAGCAGGGGAATCACATACAAACAGCATTCCCGTCATTATCGCGGATCACTGGCAAGTGCTGGCCAAAACAGGGAGAGAATACATTCAGGACACCAGGACGCAGCAACCCCACTGCCAGTTTGACAGGACACAACTGCACAAGTTTGTCAAGACCCCCAGAGATTATTTTCAAACAGAAACATACAACAAATTAGTTAGTGATCGCCCACTCCAAATTTATTTTTAATTCTGTCATTATTTACTCAATTGCAAGTCATTCCAAACTTGCATGACTTTCTTTCTTCCGTAGAAGACAAAAGAAGAAATGTTGAAGAATGCTATGGCTACACTTTTCCATATTAGGATGTAGTTTGTGGAGCTACAAAAAAATAACAAAACAAAACAATACAATGGGGTCCTAAAAAGCCATGACAATGTATTCATTTGTTTGCATGAATTGGACACATTAACTCTCTGCATGTCAAAAAAATTAAAATAAACACTGGACAGGTTTTCATCTGATAATCTATTCGAACACAAACAAGGAAGGTAAATTTTGGTCTATTAATCACACAAAACTATTGTATCGCTTTAGAAGACTTGGAACATAACACAAATCCATATGGACCACTTAAATTATACTTTTACTGTGCTTTGGTCATTTTAGAGTGATATAGCATCCAATTTACTTGCTATCAATATACTACATGCAAAATGGACAGTATATTCTGCAGCATTTCTCCTGTTGTGTCACATTGTTCATGTGGGTTTTGAACAATAAGAGGGTGAATAAATGATGGGAGAATTTTTTTATTTTATTTTTGCATGAACTATCCCTTGAGGACAAACAATGGAAAACAGGATTTTCCTTGTTTAATCTACCCCACTGACACTACACAAAGCTTCCTCCCTCCATTTAGAGCAACTAAACTGCTACAAAAAGGTAATTCATAAATCACCATGGTTAGGACATCACAACCATGAGCACATTATCATATAATGTGTATTCTAGAACTCAACCCTTTCTGATGAACAACAGTGTGAATTAGGCTGGTATATCTCCCATGCACTTAGCTATTCATAACACAAGTCAATTAAATATAGAACTCTTTAAGTATTAACTACATTAACAAAAAAAGATTGTTTTGGTGCAAAAACATCAACTTACATTATAAGTTAAACTTTCAGTGTAAGACTGCATAAAAATGTAGAATATGGTCGCTTTAATAAACTGCTAATGTTGCGGTATGTGTCAATACATGTATATGTGAATAAACATGGTTTATATTAACAGAACATAAAGAATGGCCATGAGATACAGGATGGATTGATGTGTGAATATGAAGATCTAAACCCATGTAAATGGACACACACAACTGGACAAACACACACTTTGAAGAACAAGTCAAGACTATAATACACCACTTTATGTCCTTGATGTCTTCCCCCTGCCTGTAACCTCACAGACACACACACACACATTAATGAAAAAATTAAATGCAGAGGCACTGCCAGATACAATATGTATCTCTTCCACAACTGTCACACAGCTGTCAGATTCAATGACAGGGCTGTGTAGTAATCGGCACAGCAAGCACAAGGGCCTGTTCTCCCCTTCACCTGACCTTCAATCTCCTCTCCATTCATCAATCGAACAGAGAGAGGAGGTGGGGGTGGGGTGGGCTCAGGGGCAAAGGGTCATCAGACTGTCAATGTGCATTTATTATACTTCCAGTCATGGTAAGCCTTGGGTGGGTCTCTCAAAATAACACACGCAATCTAAACATGTTTACAGTGGGGCCCTGATCAGAGAGGAGACTCAGCCGTGGGGGCCCGAGTCAATGTGATGTTCAGGCAGTCTGGAAACACTCTTGATATCCCTTTAACTAGATCAAAAAAAAAAAAACTAACAACAAAACAAAGCAAAACATTATTAACTAGACTGCAGATCTTTTCCCACTATGTTTATATGCAACAAACCAACATAAAACTATTAAAGGAATCATTCACCCAAAAATGAAAATTCTGTCATCATTTACTCACCCTAAAGTTCTTCAAAACCTATATGAATTTCGTTTAGCTGTTGAACACAGACAATATGGAAAGAAAAATACTGTGGAAGTCAATGGCTGCTGTCAGCTGTTTGGTTACTAGCATTCTTCAAAATATCTTCTTTTGTGATAAGCAGAAGAAAGAAACTCATACAAGTTTGGAACAAGTGGAGGGTGAAGGATGGTAAATGATGATAGAATTTTCATTTTTGGGGGAACTATCCCTTTAAAAGTCATAATCAACATGATTGATGTTATTTTTACCCTAAATATTCTGAATCATTTAGTATCCGAACAGAAAAAAGAATGGACCTGGCCCCCAAAAACACACAGACAAAAATAATTGCAGTATGATAATTTCTTCTATTAACAAATGTGTTAATAGAGAAACACTGTTTTATGTCTTTCTTGCCCTGTGTAGGTAAAAGATGTGAGTGTAATTTAGTATAAACAGTTGTTTAATTATGGTTTCTTTTTTTTTTTGGACTCCTCCACATCTGTCCATTTGCTGAAAGCCACTCCAGGCAGAATCCTTAGCCAAGCCTACTCCGCAAACACACACCAGTTAAACACACCACACACTCGCCTCAGTGAGCACAACACACACATTGTCCCTCCGAGCATCCACACAACTCCAGCCACTGAAGCACAGAATGAGCTTCAGTATAAATCTCTCTGTCTATATCTCATACTGCTGTCTTATCTAGTCTTATTATTCATCACACACATGATGGGAATCACCAGCAATCAAGTGGTATGATCCTATAGTGATACCAGTTTCACAAAGTGCTATATACAGCTGTTTTTATCATATGTGACACACTGTGGGTCACTCTACAGTGAGTGTTGCAAACTACAAC